>NC_057812.1:316956836-316960342 GCF_018294505.1 Triticum aestivum
ACAAACTCACAACACAGAAGGACACATGGTTTATACTGGTTCAGGCCACCGTTGTGCTGTAATACCCTACTCCAGTGTGGTGGTGGTGGATTACCTCTTGGGCCGATGATGAACAATACAAGGGAAGAACGGCCTCCTGAGGTTGAGGCGTTCTTGAGCTCGGTGAGCTTGTGTGCGTGGGGGTGGTCTCTCTAGCCAAGATGAGATCCTCCCCTCCACTGTGGTGGCTAGTCCTATTTATAGAGGCCCTGGTCCTCTTCCCAAATATCGAGAGGGAAGGGAGCCAACAATGGCGGGCTAATTTGAAGGGGGGCAGCTAGTACAAGCTATCCTGACAAAAGTAGTCTTCGCCTGCACAAAAGTTCTCGTGGTGCCGCTGCTCTGCGCTCCACGATGACCTCCGTCTTGCAGTCCATGGTCTTGGTCTTGTTGCACCGAAATGGCAACCTTTGCCTAAGGCCTCAGTACTCCGCGGCTGCGCTTGCCCCCTTTGCACCAAAGAGGAAACAAGGACGCTGCGCGCGCTGGCGCTCGCCTGGCGCCCGCCTCGCATCGATCGTCACAGCTCATGTCACGAGAGTCTCGTGAGGTTTGCCTTGCCTTGATATCTCCGTCCTCGTGAGCCTGCCTAGCTAGGCCACTCTAGAGGAGGTCTTGCGTCGTCCGCCTCGCGAGGCTTGGCCCCTCGCGAGGGTCTTGGATGCTTTGTTGGTGAAGATGGGCCATATGGCCTGCTGGCTCAGCCATGCCGCGGGCCGCAGGCAGGCAAGTCTGGGGACCCCCATTTCCAGAACGCCGACAGTCGCCCCCGGGCCCAAGGTGCGCTCGGGCTTGGCTTCACGGAGAAGCCAAGGGTCAAGTTCGGAGCACCACAGGCCCCAAAAGCATGCGGCCTCGGTTGACGCATGGCGGTTGATTGGACGTGGGAATCTCTGCTTCCCCACGCTACCTTGTCGATTGCACGACTTGACAAGTCCCTGCGACATGCAAGGGAAACCATCATTACCTGTGATCGTGGGTGACGCCGGTTGGCCTGCTCTTGCTATAAATGGGGAGGGGGCGAAGCCCCCGTTGCCCATCTCTTCCTTGCTTGCTTCCTCCTTCTCTCTCCACTGTTTGCTCCAATGGCTCCCATCAGAAGGTTCTCCCCCGAGGAGAAGGGGAAAGCCCTCCGGGATGCCCCGGAGCTACTCCCGCCGAAGAAGAGGTCGATCCATCACCGTGATGAGGCGGCGTTGCTGGTGGTGGAAAGGCCTTTGTGCGAGCAGCCTCCGCCGGGGTACCCACTACCCTTGTACGCCCAAGCTGTAGGCTCGGGAGGACGAAATTGCGAGCAGCGTCACCCACACCGCACCCGGGGTCGCCGCACCTCGGCGACGCAGGCCGTCCACGGTGCAGACTCCTCGCGCGAGCTGGTGCTGTGGACGCCGACGCCTCCGAACTCCTGGATCCGCTTCCCACGGTTCTTCTCCGACGTGATGCCACCGAGGGGGCCTCTCGAGTTCTGGCTGCAGCATGCCAATTGTGGCGCTCTGATGATCACAGCGAAGATTGAAGCGGTCCCCATTGGCAAAATCTTCATGACTCGCTGCTGGGGCGAGATTGCATGGATCTGTCGCGCGAGGGGTGCCCTTGCGATCCACTTCAAGTACGACGGTCCCTCCACTCTTCTCTTCAAGGTCTTCGGCGCCGAGGGCTGCCGCCTGGACTGCTGCTCTGGAGAGGAGCGTGAGGCTGATGTGCGCTCCGCCCGCGACAACTCCAGCAGCAGCAGCCCTTGCGAGTCCAGCAGTTCTCCTGAGCTCTACGAGACTCCGGAGATGAGTGACGACAGCTACGTCCCCCCGAGCTCTCGCCGTGCCCGGGGCAAGGCTGCGGCGTCTGGCCGCCGCTACTGATTTGGATGGGGTTGGCGCCGGCCTCCGGTGGCACACTGTTGATGATGGCGTCCGCCATGGGAGGATGTAGATAGGATCCCCCTTAGCATCATATTTTGTTTCATGCGAAGGATCATGAATCACCCTATGGGGGCATGTAAGGATTTGCAATGCCTTTGCACCTATTTTCCTTGTTATGAAGATTTGACGAACGCGCATCCCGTTAAGGCTCGGCCTCTCCTTTCTTTCCCGCGATAGCTTGTTGCTCTACGCTGATGGATCCCGGTACCAAGGCGGCTATAGCCGTCTCTGGTATGCCAGGTTGTGATGCCGTGGTTAAGGCCAGGAGGTGCGCGGCCCGAGGTCCAGTAAGAGCCCTTGAGGCGCGATGCTCAGGAGGTCCCCCTTAGCGCCCAAGCGGCCACGGCAAGGAAAGAAAGGAAGATGACTTGACTGCAGTGAGGTTGCGGCAGCGCATGAGCGAGTATTAGGCCCAAATATTTTGCTGATCCGAGGGGAAGACTTATCTTGATGACTTCGCGGTGATTCCTGATGTTGCGCTAGGGCTGCGCGCCAACTTACGCGACATAGCTAGGCTGGCCCGTGCGAGTTTTCCTTCTCCCAAGCTCCTCTTAATGCTCTATGTCCTCAGGTCCAGGCCCTCGAGCAAGCTCAGCCGCCGCTGGTATGCCAGGTCGCGATGCCGTGGTCAAGGCCAGGGGATGAGGGCTGGAGAGCCAGTAAGAGCTCCTGAGTCGCGATTCTTAGGAGCCCCCCTTTTAACGCGCAAGTGAGTCGCACGAGAGGAAAGGAGACTCGCGGTGCCGCCTGCTATCCTTCCCACGGGGTTCCTGTGAATAGGCATAAGAAGAAACATGGTTTGCCGTTACTGCCGCCTTCCTGCCGATGGTTGGTCCGGATGAAGTGAAGGCACTGAGGGCCTGATGAGGTGACGTGCATGACGCATGCCGCGAGCCAGAGCTCGACCGCTCAGATTAATCAGCAGTGGCAGGGACGGACCCATGCACTAGCGCCATGCCTGGGCCTGTAGACGAAGTAGAGCTGGTGTAGCTGAAGCCATGCGTCGAAGGAACGACTCCTCATGAGCCACCAGGACCCTGATCCTCGGGAGGCTCTGGAAGCTCAGCAGGTTCCCTGAAGGCCGTCGCCATCTCCTCCAGAACGACGTGGAACTTGGCCTCCCGAGTCGCCAAGACTTGCCACGCATTGCGCCGATGGCCGACGCCACGCTCGGCGAGCCGAAGGGATGCGAACGAAGCTGTGTGGTGGACCCTCACAGCGGCCTACGTGTGATGGCCAGAAGCGTTCCTGAGATGCGGCCCTGTTGAGCCCTGGGATGTCGACGCAGGCGCGCGACTCAGCACCCTCGCCTGGGTGGTGAGCCACACTCTGTGAGCAGCTGTCGCCACACATGGCCCTTGCGTCTTGTAGCTCTTGGGTGGTCTTGGTGATGAACTCCTGGGTGGTGGGCATTCCTTGCCCCATGTTCTCCTAAGGAACACGTGTCTTGAAGCACGCTTCCAAGTGGTGCCCAAGCGCCTCCCTCGTGAGATTGGCAAGGTCTGAGGCCCTCCAGAAGAGAGCCCCCGAGCCTTAATTGCGGAGGGC
>NC_057812.1:316960352-316970564 GCF_018294505.1 Triticum aestivum
GACCGCTTGGTCTCCCCCTCCGATTTGCGTGTGTCTTTGTGCTCTCGAACATCGATAAGTTAGTATAACCTATTGTGTAGGCTTTTGCTGACCACAAAAGGTCCTTCCCAAGGTGGGGATAACTTGTGCATATCAGTTGGATCCTAGATGAGCCGGAGCACCAAATCACCCTCTTGAAAAGTTCTGGTTTTAACCATGCGGCTGTGATAACATCGGAGATCTTTTTGATAAATCGCTGAATGTGCCGCTGCGAGATCACGCTCCTCATCTAACAGGTCCAGTGTGTCCTGACGTGCCTTCTCATTGTCAGCTTCAACATAAGCCGCCACACGGGGCGAGTCATCATGGATGTCACCAGGAAGAACCACCTCTGCTCCATAAACCACGAAGAAAGGTGTATAACCCGTCGATCTGTGTGGTGTGGTGTTGAAACTCCATAACACAGAAGGTAACTCCTCCACCCAACAACCCGGTGTCCGCTTTAAAGGAACCATAAGCCGGGGTGTGATACCTCCCAAAATTTCTTGATTTGCCCTCTCAGCTTGACCATTAGACCGGGGGTGAGCCACTGACGCTAAATCAAGCCGAATATTCTCATGTTGAGAGAATTCCTCCATCTCACCCTTAGACATATTAGTACCATTATCCGTGATAATGCTGTGTGGAAAGCCAAACCGGAAGATCACCTTCTTGTTGAATTGAACCACCATAGCTGCATCACACTTACTGACTGGATTTGCCTCTACCCACTTGGTAAACTTGTCAACCGCCACCAACATGTGGGTCTTTTTGTCCTTGGATCTCTTAAAGGGTCCAACCATATCGAGCCCCCAAGTTGCAAACGGCCAAGTGATTGGAATCATTCTCAACTCCTGAGCCAGAACATGAGCGCGGCGTGCAAATTTTTGACAACCGTCACACCTTTTGACTAAATCCTCAGCATCAGCATGAGCTGTCAACCAATAGAAGCCGTGACGAAAAGCCTTAGCCACCAAGGATTTTGAACCGGCGTGATGACCACAATCTCCTTCGTGGATTTCTCGCAAAATCTCACATCCTCTTGAGGGGAACACAACACTGAATTGCTCCTGTAACACTGTAACGATGTAACTCCCTGTTGATAATGGTCATTGACTTGGATCGCTGGATTATCTGCCGGGCCAAGGTTTCATCCTCCGATAACTCGCCCCAGTTCATTTAAGCCAAGTACGGGACTGTCCTATCCGGTATAACATGAAAAGCTGCCACCAGTTGGGCCTCTGGGTCAGGAATAGCCAACTCCTCCTCTGTGGGTATCTTGACCGACAGATTATGTAGTACGTCGAGGAAGAAATTAGGTGGCACCGGTTTACGCTGAGAGCCGAGGTGACTTAAAGCGTCCACCGCTTCATTCTTTCACCGGTCTATATGGTCAACTTGATAACCCTTGAAATGACCGGCCTATCGGCCTTAAGGTTCGAATACTGGGGTGCGCGTGAAGTCTTTCCCTCCAACCGATCTACGCTCTAGCTCGATAGCATCTTGTGGACGAACTCGACAAACTCACAACACAGAAGGACACATGGTTTATACTGGTTCAGGCCACCGTTGTGCTGTAATACCCTACTCCAGTGTGGTGGTGGTGGATTACCTCTTGGGCCGATGATGAACAATACAAGGGAAGAACGGCCTCCTGAGGTTGAGGCGTTCTTGAGCTCGGTGAGCTTGTGTGCGTGGGGGTGGTCTCTCTAGCCAAGATGAGATCCTCCCCTCCACTGTGGTGGCTAGTCCTATTTATAGAGGCCCTGGTCCTCTTCCCAAATATCGAGAGGGAAGGGAGCCAACAATGGCGGGCTAATTTGAAGGGGGGCAGCTAGTACAAGCTATCCTGACAAAAGTAGTCTTCGCCTGCACAAAAGTTCTCGTGGTGCCGCTGCTCTGCGCTCCACGATGACCTCCGTCTTGCAGTCCATGGTCTTGGTCTTGTTGCACCGAAATGGCAACCTTTGCCTAAGGCCTCAGTACTCCGCGGCTGCGCTTGCCCCCTTTGCACCAAAGAGGAAACAAGGACGCTGCGCGCGCTGGCGCTCGCCTGGCGCCCGCCTCGCATCGATCGTCACAGCTCATGTCACGAGAGTCTCGTGAGGTTTGCCTTGCCTTGATATCTCCGTCCTCGTGAGCCTGCCTAGCTAGGCCACTCTAGAGGAGGTCTTGCGTCGTCCGCCTCGCGAGGCTTGGCCCCTCGCGAGGGTCTTGGATGCTTTGTTGGTGAAGATGGGCCATATGGCCTGCTGGCTCAGCCATGCCGCGGGCCGCAGGCAGGCAAGTCTGGGGACCCCCATTTCCAGAACGCCGACAGTCGCCCCCGGGCCCAAGGTGCGCTCGGGCTTGGCTTCACGGAGAAGCCAAGGGTCAAGTTCGGAGCACCACAGGCCCCAAAAGCATGCGGCCTCGGTTGACGCATGGCGGTTGATTGGACGTGGGAATCTCTGCTTCCCCACGCTGCCTTGTCGATTGCACGACTTGACAAGTCCCTGCGACATGCAAGGGAAACCATCATTACCTGTGATCGTGGGTGACGCCGGTTGGCCTGCTCTTGCTATAAATGGGGAGGGGGCGAAGCCCCCGTTGCCCATCTCTTCCTTGCTTGCTTCCTCCTTCTCTCTCCACTGTTTGCTCCAATGGCTCCCATCAGAAGGTTCTCCCCCGAGGAGAAGGGGAAAGCCCTCCGGGATGCCCCGGAGCTACTCCCGCCGAAGAAGAGGTCGATCCATCACCGTGATGAGGCGGCGTTGCTGGTGGTGGAAAGGCCTTTGTGCGAGCAGCCTCCGCCGGGGTACCCACTACCCTTGTACGCCCAAGCTGTAGGCTCGGGAGGACGAAATTGCGAGCAGCGTCACCCACACCGCACCCGGGGTCACCGCACCTCGGCGACGCAGGCCGTCCACGGTGCAGACTCCTCGCGCGAGCTGGTGCTGTGGACGCCGACGCCTCCGAACTCCTGGATCCGCTTCCCACGGTTCTTCTCCGACGTGATGCCACCGAGGGGGCCTCTCGAGTTCTGGCTGCAGCATGCCAATTGTGGCGCTCTGATGATCACAGCGAAGATTGAAGCGGTCCCCATTGGCAAAATCTTCATGACTCGCTGCTGGGGCGAGATTGCATGGATCTGTCGCGCGAGGGGTGCCCTTGCGATCCACTTCAAGTACGACGGTCCCTCCACTCTTCTCTTCAAGGTCTTCGGCGCCGAGGGCTGCCGCCTGGACTGCTGCTCTGGAGAGGAGCGTGAGGCTGATGTGCGCTCCGCCCGCGACAACTCCAGCAGCAGCAGCCCTTGCGAGTCCAGCAGTTCTCCTGAGCTCTACGAGACTCCGGAGATGAGTGACGACAGCTACGTCCCCCCGAGCTCTCGCCGTGCCCGGGGCAAGGCTGCGGCGTCTGGCCGCCGCTACTGATTTGGATGGGGTTGGCGCCGGCCTCCGGTGGCACACTGTTGATGATGGCGTCCGCCATGGGAGGATGTAGATAGGATCCCCCTTAGCATCATATTTTGTTTCATGCGAAGGATCATGAATCACCCTATGGGGGCATGTAAGGATTTGCAATGCCTTTGCACCTATTTTCCTTGTTATGAAGATTTGACGAACGCGCATCCCGTTAAGGCTCGGCCTCTCCTTTCTTTCCCGCGATAGCTTGTTGCTCTACGCTGATGGATCCCGGTACCAAGGCGGCTATAGCCGTCTCTGGTATGCCAGGTTGTGATGCCGTGGTTAAGGCCAGGAGGTGCGCGGCCCGAGGTCCAGTAAGAGCCCTTGAGGCGCGATGCTCAGGAGGTCCCCCTTAGCGCCCAAGCGGCCACGGCAAGGAAAGAAAGGAAGATGACTTGACTGCAGTGAGGTTGCGGCAGCGCATGAGCGAGTATTAGGCCCAAATATTTTGCTGATCCGAGGGGAAGACTTATCTTGATGACTTCGCGGTGATTCCTGATGTTGCGCTAGGGCTGCGCGCCAACTTACGCGACATAGCTAGGCTGGCCCGTGCGAGTTTTCCTTCTCCCAAGCTCCTCTTAATGCTCTATGTCCTCAGGTCCAGGCCCTCGAGCAAGCTCAGCCGCCGCTGGTATGCCAGGTCGCGATGCCGTGGTCAAGGCCAGGGGATGAGGGCTGGAGAGCCAGTAAGAGCTCCTGAGTCGCGATTCTTAGGAGCCCCCCTTTTAACGCGCAAGTGAGTCGCACGAGAGGAAAGGAGACTCGCGGTGCCGCCTGCTATCCTTCCCACGGGGTTCCTGTGAATAGGCATAAGAAGAAACATGGTTTGCCGTTACTGCCGCCTTCCTGCCGATGGTTGGTCCGGATGAAGTGAAGGCACTGAGGGCCTGATGAGGTGACGTGCATGACGCATGCCGCGAGCCAGAGCTCGACCGCTCAGATTAATCAGCAGTGGCAGGGACGGACCCATGCACTAGCGCCATGCCTGGGCCTGTAGACGAAGTAGAGCTGGTGTAGCTGAAGCCATGCGTCGAAGGAACGACTCCTCATGAGCCACCAGGACCCTGATCCTCGGGAGGCTCTGGAAGCTCAGCAGGTTCCCTGAAGGCCGTCGCCATCTCCTCCAGAACGACGTGGAACTTGGCCTCCCGAGTCGCCAAGACTTGCCACGCATTGCGCCGATGGCCGACGCCACGCTCGGCGAGCCGAAGGGATGCGAACGAAGCTGTGTGGTGGACCCTCACAGCGGCCTACGTGTGATGGCCAGAAGCGTTCCTGAGATGCGGCCCTGTTGAGCCCTGGGATGTCGACGCAGGCGCGCGACTCAGCACCCTCGCCTGGGTGGTGAGCCACACTCTGTGAGCAGCTGTCGCCACACATGGCCCTTGCGTCTTGTAGCTCTTGGGTGGTCTTGGTGATGAACTCCTGGGTGGTGGGCATTCCTTGCCCCATGTTCTCCTAAGGAACACGTGTCTTGAAGCACGCTTCCAAGTGGTGCCCAAGCGCCTCCCTCGTGAGATTGGCAAGGTCTGAGGCCCTCCAGAAGAGAGCCCCCGAGCCTTAATTGCGGAGGGCGCCGGGCGCGCTTTCCTATGCGGTGGAGGGAGGCGCCCCCGGATCGGGCGCCGATCCTAAAGAGGCTCCTGATGCGACACCATCTTGTTGGGGTCCTGCTCGGCGTGGTAGCTTCTTCTTAGGGATGGTCTCCGGAGGGCCTTCACTCTTGTTGTCTGGGTTGTCGATTACTGTTGCTTGGAAGGCGCGCTCAAGGGAGCACACTGCATCCCTTTCTTCACATGGGACCGTGATGATCCCCCCGCTTCCTGGCATCTTGAGAACGTTGTAGCCGTGGTGAGAGACTGCCATGAACTTGGCCAGGGCCGGATACCCGAGGATGGCATTGTACGGCAGGCGGATGTGCGCGACGTCGAAGTCGATGAGCTCTGTGCGGTAATTCTTGCGCTCCCCGAAGGTGACAGGCAGGCGGACTTTCCCTATTGGTGTGGTGGAACTGTCAGTCACTCCTGAGAAAGGCTTGTTTGGCTGGAGCTGCTCATAGGTCACTTGGAGGTTGTCGAACGTGTCAGCGGATAGGATGTTGAGCCCTGCGCCGCCGTCGATGAGAGTCTTGGTGACTTGCACATTGCTGATGACCGGGGAGCACAGTAGAGGGAGTGTGCCAGCGGTGGCTGCGCACTTGAGCTGGTCAGCGGAGCTAAAGGTGATGGCGCATTGGGACCAGCGGAGCGGGCGCGTGGCCCCGAGCTTGGGGAGCACCGCGTTCACCTTGCGAGCGAACTGTTTGAAGATGCATTGGGAGTCTGGGGCCTGAGTGCCGCCCAAGATGCAAGCGACCGCGCGTGGCTCCTGGAAGCCCCCAACCCCCTCGTCCTGGTGGTGGTCGTCGTTCCTGCTTGGCGGCGGCAACGGGGGAAGACCAATGTTGCCCTGGGGGCAATCCTCACAAGGAGGGTCCCTCCAGGCGCCCTCGTGAGGTTGGTCCTTCCAACGGTCCTCACGAGACCGGTGATGCCACTCCTGGCGCGGGCCACGGTTGTCCCAGCGTCCGCCTCTGCGTCCTCCTCCGCAGCCGTAGCCCCAGTCGTTGCGCTCGGGGCGTCGGCTGAAGCGTCCTTCCCGAATGGCTCTGAGCACTTGACAGTCGCTGGTGTTGTGAGTGTTCAGGTTGTGGAAGGCGCAGAATGGGCGGACGTTCTTGGATGACTCGGGCTGATCTCTGCCTCGCTTGGTGTCGGGCTCTGCTGCGAGCACTACTGCCTCCTTGCGCTTCACGTCCTTGGCCTTGGTCTTCTTTTCCTCCACTCCTGGAGCTGGCAGCTCAAGGAGAGAGAGGCGCCCCTCCTCGGCTCTTGCACACCTGGTGGCCAGGTTGAACAGCTCCCGAGATGTGCAAAGCTCCTCATGGATAGCCAGCTCTTCCTTCATCTTGACGTCACGGACGCCGTCGGAAAACACGGAGATGATGGCCTCGTCCGTGACCTTGGGGATCTTGAGGCGTATGTTGTTGAAGCGCGGGATGTACTTCTGGAGGTCTGTCTTGGCTGTTGCTTGATGCGGCGTAGGCCGCCCGCGACCGGTGGGCGGTCACGAGTGCCCTGGAAGTTGGCAACAAAGCGGTCGTGCATCTTGTCCTAGGAGGAGATCGAGCCGTGCTGCAGGTTTAGGAACCAGTTCACCATGACTTCTTCGTCGCCATTGGCCGCTTCGATGCTCAACTCATAGAGCTGCAGGAACTCCGCGGGGTCGGCGGTGCCGTCGTACCGAGGAGGCAGATCTGGCTTTAACTTTCTTGGCCAGGCAACGCTACGCAGCTCAGGGGTGAAGGCGTGGCAGCCTGCCATGGTTGCCGGAGCCCGCTTCGGGGCGGAGCTTCACTACAAAAAAATACACTTCCGTGATGATACGTGTTTGTCACAGTAGATCTCTTTTTTGTCATGCATGTACATCCATGACAAATTTATGACAGAATCAAGATAGTCATACCTGTGTTGTCATGGAAGTGTTCCATGACATTACCAAAATTATCATCACGGAAGTGTCGACTTCCATGACGATAAATCGCGCGTCACAGAAGTTCTTTCGTCAAGGGTGACCGATACGTGGCCTCGACCAATGGGGATTTTCCACGTGTAAAATCATTATTGGCTGGAGGAAACATGTTTCGGCTCATCGTCGGGACAAATGTCATCCACTCACTAGACAGAAGGCGCCTATGATACATCGACACGTGGCACAGCCCAACAAGTTTGAATGGGCCGACCCAACTAAAGGCCCACAAGATTTTGCGGACCATAATAGTCTAGCCCAGCTAAAGGCCCCCGAGATTTTGCGGACCATAATGGGCTGGCCCAGCTAAAGGCCCACAAGATTTTGCGGGTCATAATTGGCCGGCCCAGGTAAAGGCCCACAAGATTTTTGTGTGCCATAATGGGCCGGCCCAGGTAAAGGCCCACAAGATTCTTGCGGGTCATAATGGGCCAGCCTAGCTAAAGGCCCACGAGATTTCACTGACATTAATGGGCTAGCCCAGCTGTAGGCCCATAAGATTTTGAGGACCCTAGTAGGCCGGCCCATTAACTGGCTGCCATGTTTTGGGCCAAATGCCGGCCCATATTTGATCTGGTCCATTAATGGCCTGCCACGCTCCGGGCCTAATAGTGGCACATATGAGATCCAGCTCGTTAAAAGCCTACCACATTCTGGACCAAATTACGGCCCAGATCAGGTCTGGCCCTTTAAGAGGATTTGGGCTCAATTATGGCCCATATCAGATTCGGCCTGTCAACTGGACACTATGCTTTTGGGCCCACTTGCTAAAGGCCCACTTAGTAATTTTGCCTGATATTAGTTTTGGCCTGTTAAGGGCCCGTTTAACATTTCGGCCCTATATTAATTTCGGCCTCTTAAAAGCATGTCATATAGTTGGGCCTAACTACGGCCTGGTTTGCATCCGGCCTGCTCGCAGCCGATATCTGATTGGGCCAAACAAGGACCCAGACAATTTTGGCCTGTTAAAAGCCCGTGATTTGATTCGCACAATCATGGGTCGGGGCTCATTTCGGGCTGCTGTGTAACTAGTAGGAATTAAGAACAAACCTACTCTATACAATGAAGAAATTACGGCATAGTAACTAAGAATAAACCTACACTACACAATAAAGGATTTAAGGTATATTACATCCACTGGGCATCAAAGTTCGCCACCAGTGATCATAAAGTGCAACGAAGAAGCAGATTACAAAACCTGGGCACCATTGCAGCGTAACAAAATAATACTGAACCGAGACCACTTCCAAGACAGTTCAAGAAAGGTTAGCCTTGTTGGGGAACTGCTGCGCAAGCTGCTGAGCAAGGCTGTGAGACCGGCCTAGCATGTCGGTCATAGCTTCCAGGTGTAGTTGTTTAGCGATGAGGTTCTCATTGGTGTTCTCTGTAATCTTTCTTAGAGATAGGACTTCAAGTCGAAGTTGAGTTGCAGAATGCCTTTCTGCTAGAACTTGGGACTGAAGAAGTCGAACTGATTCAGACAACGAATTTTGTGAGCTTGTCTAACTGTTAGTCTGAAGTAACTTGAACATTGCATCAAGACAAGACTTTGGGGTTATCTCGCTATCTTCAAGATGTTTTGCCTCCTACATCATGTCATCTTACTTAATGCGTTACTTTGTTCTTCATGATCTTAATACTCTAGATGCAGGCAGGAGTTGGTCGATGTGTGGAGTAATAGTAGTAGATGCAGGTAGGAGTTGGTCTACTTGACACGGACGTGATGCCTATATTTCATAATCATTGCCTTAGATATTGTCATAACTTTGCACTTTTCTATCAATTTCTTAATTGTAATTTTTTCACCCACCGTATTATTTGCTATCTTGAGAGAAGCCTCTAGTGAAACCTATGCCCCCGGGTCTATTTTCCATCATATAAGTTTCCGATCTACTATTTTGAAATCTTTTACTTTCCGATCTATAAACCAAAAACACAAAAAATATTTACATTATCTTTTCTTTATTTTTATTTATCTCTATAAGATCTCACTTTTGCAAGTGACCGTGAAGGGATTGACAACCCCTTTATCACATTGGTTGCAAGTGTTTGATTGTTTATGCAGGTATTGGTGATTTGTGTGTTGTCTCCTACAGGATTGATACCTTGGTTCTCAAACTAAGGGAAATACTTATCTCTACTTTTCTGAATCACCCTTTCCTCTTCAAGGGAAAAACCAACGCAAGTTCAAGAAGTTGCAGGAAGAATTTCCGGCGCCGTTGCCGGGGAGATCTATGCCAAGTCAAGACATACCAAGTATCCATAATAAAACTATCATCTCTTAAATTACATTATTAACCATTTTGCTCACGTTTTCCTCTCCCCCACTTCTAAAACAATCTTCGATTTTTTTCCTTTTTTATCTGCCCTTCTTTCGTTCAATCTTATGTTTGCTTATGTTTCCATCCGCCTTCTATTTTTCTTGCATCTTTGCTTGCTAAAAATCTATTGATATGAATCCACTTGAAGTTTTGTACTTGGATCATCTTCGATCCATTTGTGCTCGTGCCGAAACCCCAACTAGTTTAGTCGAGGGAAAATCTTTAGATGAGCATGCTCATTTTGTGCGTCCCCATTTGTCTGAAAAGGGGAGACTCTTATGGAATCAAATAAATTGTTTGCTATGTTATTCTTGGAATCTTTGTGATTTTACTTGTTGCTCTAAGAACCCTAGAAAACACCTTCCCTACCCATGTGAGTTTAATGATAATGAAATATTATCTTCTTATGAAAAGGGTGTTTATAGTTACTATGATATCGAACAAATTGAAGAATTTGTTGCTTTTAAGGGTGCTTATGAAGTTGCTTCTTTGATTGAAAAGTATGATATTACTCTCTAAAAATCTGAATTTTTTTGACATACTTAAATATTGCTATGAAAACTATGCACATAATGCCCGTGTCAAAGAATTTATTGAGAGAATGAGTGTTGCTTTGGAAGAAAATAATGATATGCATGAATCTAGAGAAAGTTATGATTATGATGATTTGATTGAAATATCCCTTGATGAACATGATGCTTGCTATTCTTGTGGCCATGATGCCAATATTTGTGGAGATGAATTTGTTATAGTTCCTTATGTTAAATATGAGATTATTACTATTGCACCCATACTTGATAGCTTCTTGAATCAAAATCATGATTGCAATGATGTTCTTATAAATTCTATTAATGTCA
>NC_057812.1:317019764-317041777 GCF_018294505.1 Triticum aestivum
CTGAATCGGCGCACTGAATTTGTAGACGGACCCAATACTGAACTCGGCGGCGTCTCCATTCAAAAAACAAAAGAGGTTGATTTTCCTCATGCCAAGCTGCACAGTCACCCCCAAGAGTGGAATCAAACTTGGTTCTACTGTAAAACCACCTCCCCTGAAGACGAGAATCCTCTGCCGGATTACCGTGCCCACCGGCTTGCCAATACTCATCCGCTTCCACAACACCTAAGTGCCCAAGAATGGGCCATGTATGCACCTCAACTCCCCAAGCTGAGAGCCTTCTTGGCCAACGGTTTAACAGGTGTAGACTTTGTCCGTTGTTGGATATCGTGGAGCATCTCACTGTTAAGTCGTCGCTCCGGCTTAATGTGCGAGTATACTGGTGAAGTAGAAGACTCCCAACATCGCATCAACATTCAGCTAACCGATGAAGAAGTCACTGAGGCTGTCAATAAGATATTGAACGAATCGGAAGTTGTCTGCCGCCAAACTGGCTTAGACCCCTTTTACACAAAAAACAAACCGCCTGCTGTAAGCATTGTCCTTCCGTTTTACACTTGATATCTTTTAGACTGTGCAACCTGTGAATACCCTTCTACTTGTTTATAAACAGGGTCATGATCCATTCTGGAAGAAGAAACCTCAAGAAAAGGCGGCAAAGCCTTCCCGTCCTAAAACAAAAGCCGTCAAGAAAACATCAAAGCGGAAGGCAGCTGAATGCATCAGCATGCAAGTGGATGATGACCCGGATGAACCGGAAGTTGAGGTAGAACTCGATTCACTTGGTTCCCTTTTCATGCATCTCTTTAACAACAATACTTATCAGGAGGACGTAGTGGGCAGCCAAGCTGACGATGTAGAGGTAATTATCCTTTCCTCCGGTTCAGACTCTCTGCCAACACAAAAAATCTATCAAGCGATCCGAAAAGTAAGATTTTCACATCCTCTTGCTCACTTGGATCCAACATTTATTTTGAAGAACCAGCAGCATGAAGCTCGCCGCACAACCCGGCACAGCGGCCAAAAGGATAGTTCAGCCGGTTTACCTGACACCCCGGTTCGAAAGCGCCGATCTGAGGTCTCACCCACTTCTGACAATTCTTATCCGAAGGCAGGTTATTTCCGACAACCTCTTAATTCGTCCGATTCAAATTATCAGGTGACACCTCCGTCATCCTCTGGCGAGTCAACAACGACCCAACTTCCTCCTCTCAAAACTGTAGCTGGGTAAGTACTTCAACCCTTTCTTTCGATGTTTTCATACTTTCTATACTATGCTTAACTTTCGCATCTTTTTCTGTTTTAGAGCCAAAGCCATACCCAGCAAAAAGGCTCGGGTGAACAATCCGCCCGAAGACCAGGTGGTTCTTCAACCGGAGCAAACGGTTGAACCTGAGGGTCCAAATCCTGAGGCTACTTTTGATGAACCACCCCCTCAAGATCACAATATTGATGACCAACCAGAAGTTGACACTGCTGTGCCTGATGATGAATTGGCAGATCCAATCCAGGCTGATGACAGGTCTTCTAGTCCAGTGAGAGCTACTGACACTCCATCAACTCCAGCAAAGACTACTGGAGACAAAGAAAGCGATGTTATCATTACGAGTATGAGCCACAACTCTCATGGCCGTCCTGTTATATTGCCGAAACATAGTGCCTAGGAAGAGTGTGCTACCATGGAAAAAGGCAAATGGAGCACTGACTTGTCAAGCTACGCCCATCTTAGCGCTCAAGAACTCCACTCCGGTTTTCTAAATCATCTACACTCAAACCGTGATTATGAAGCCGATTTGGTGAACCTGATGAAGGAACGCTATGAGGTATTTTCGTCACTTTTCCTTTCTTAAGTCCAAAGTACAAGTATTATCCCAAGTAGCCCCCAAGGGTCGGTTTATGACAGCAATCATAAACCGGGACTTTGTAATATTTTAATCCTTGCATGCTGATCGTCCATATTGCAATTGATCTTTGGAAATAAACCGGTATTTTATCATTGTATTCTCGTAGCTTTCATCGATGTAGCCCCCAAGGGCCGGTTTATCTTTGCAAGGTAAATCGGGTCTTGAATCATTGCGTCAACTTTGAACAAATGTACATTAGCCCCCAAGTGTTAAGGATAATGCTTGCATTGTACTTGAGACTTGTGAAAAATATGTTGATGATAGAGCAAATAGGCATTAGCCCCCAAGTACAAAGTGCATAACTTGTTATACGCTTGGTACTTCGTAACCTGTTTTGATGATATATCGCACCTTGTAGGCTGAGCTGAGTAAAAAGGATGCTCAAACCGTGGATCTTCAAGAGAATGTTAAATCTTAGCAAGAAGAGGCTTCCAAAGCCAAAGAAGAGCTGAACAATGCCTTAGCAGCTATGGAGAAGCTTAAAGGAACTTTTGACAAAGGGTGTGCAGATTGGGAGACGGAAAAGGCCGTTTTAACCAAGAAGGCCGAGGACATAGAGGCAGCCCTGAAGCCGGTGGTTGATGAACTAACCGGCTTGAAGCGGTAGATTAACGCTATGACTTCCGCTGTGTTTGGTAAGTACCTTCTCGTACAGTTTATCTAATTCATAAGATCTTATCAATGACCGGTTTACTGATGCTGAACCATGACAGGGACCCGCATTGCTCATCTGGGCTCTAACATGCGGATGAAACTTAAAGCAGCCTACACCTTGATAGAACAGCTGGCGCAAGATCAGGAGTGCTGACCGCACTAATCCGGGCCAAGGCACGGATTCCGGATCTTGAACCGACAGATATCATCAAAAGGTATCCTGGCTGAAAGAAGACGGCTCAGACTTCAATAACGACGATCTTCAAAGGTTGACAAAGGAGATGCGACCAATAGCAAGCGAACTGGCGGAGGACACAAATTTATCTCATTTCCAACCGGTTTATGATGCTGAGGGAAAAAGACAGCCCGTGTTGATCCATAATGTTGAAGATCTTGTGCCACCAATCCGTAAGCATACTTACGCTCCTGACATTGACCCCTCCAACCTTATTCATGAAGAGGCCGTTTTTCAAGCCTTAACCGGAATCGATTGGTCAATGGTTGATTTCCAGCGTCTGGGGAGGGATGAAGAAAATGTGACCGCGCAAGATGACCCTCAATCGTCAAGCCGTCCCAATGAGGAATCCTAAACCGGTGGCCGGTTTGCCAGTTGTAGTCTTCCACTCTTTGAAAACAATTATTCAATTTGGGTTGTTTAAAGCACCTTGTAATAGGATAGCATGAACAACTTTATCTGCCATGCCATCAAGCATGTTTGTTTTGCTTGATACCTGAAAAACGTGTTCTGCCTTTGGGATCTATTTATGCATAGTCCATTATGAGTTGTGTTCCTGCATATAAGAACTTGAAAGTGTCCTAGTTGTTTACCACTGGATGGGTCATGATGCCAAAAAATATATACATAACTTGGATGGACAACCAAGGTTTGTAAAAATAGATGATACCTGTCACATACCTCCTGGGATCACCAACTGTTTGTATAATAAGGGTGAAAAACACCAATCCAGAGTGTTGATGACTCCTTGCCCTCTTACCGGTTTATATAAAAACCAAGCCGGGCTATAATAGCCGCTAATTTGTTCGTATAATGCTGGTGACATCTATTCAAAACCAGACCGGAGCAACATACTGCCGGTTTAAAACTGATCATGTACTAACAACTAAGCGTTTGAAAGTCACGCCGGGTTGTACAAAACACCGGTTTATCAGAAAATACTCATAAATCCCTTATTAAAAGATTATAAAACAGCAAAGACAAAAGAAATATGCAAGGCATTTCATGGGCTGCCAGGCCCTAAATCGAGGCTTTTCATGGGCTGCCAGGCTGCTGAGTTATACCATTTAGTAAAGCCTTTTAAGTTGGACCTCAATCTTTAACCAATCACCATTTTAACTTTGACAAGTTCAGGGTCTATGAGATTGACTTGTAAAACGTTCGATGGGTCATACCAGGTTTACCTGGACGGAGTGGCTTACTTAAAGAAGCAGGATAACCCGCGGTTTTAGGTGAATACACCTGGCTTCCAAGCCTGGCTTGATAGCCTATTACAAGGGTACAAGCTCGTTGTTCTTTGAGAAGCAAGGAGCCCCCGGGTAATATTTGAGCTGTGCTCAGTGGTTACCTATGTTTGAGTTGTGCTTGATGCAACAGACTCTCTTTTGTTCCACATAATTTCCTTTTGGCTTTAAGCCTATCAAGAGGTGTAGCTATGGTGTGAAGACAACCAAGCCCCCTAGTGATATCCTTTTTTTGGTTTTAAACTGATCAAGAGGTGTAGCTATGGTGTGAAGACAACCAAGCCCCCTAGTGACTTCCTTTATATCTGTGTGGCCTTATGGGCCAGGTTAATAAAACTCCGCTTTGTCAGTACAAGCCCCTATGGAACCACCCATGATGTAAAAAAGAATAGAGACCCCACTTTAGCCGAGGATCCGGTTTATTATATAATATATACATTGTCACAAGTATATACAGAAGAAGAGCCTGTGGCTCAAGTATAGTAAGGCCGAAGAAGGGCTACATTCCATGGCCGCTTGGTCTCCTCCTCCGATTTGCGTGTGTCTTTGTGCTCTCGAACATCGATAAGTTAGTATAACCTATTGTGTAGGCTTTTGCTGACCACAAAAGGTCCTTCCCAAGGTGGGGATAACTTGTGCATATCAGTTTGATCCTAGATGAGCCGGAGCACCAAATCACCCTCTTGAAAAGTTCTGGTTTTAACCATGCGGCTGTGATAACATCGGAGATCTTTTTGATAAATCGCCGAATGTACCGCTGCGAGATCACGCTCCTCATCTAATAGGTCCAGTGTGTCCTGACGTGCCTTCTCATTGTCAGCTTCAACGTAAGCCGCCACACGGGGCGAGTCATCACGGATGTCACTAGGAAGAACCACCTCTGCTCCATAAACCACGAAGAAAGGTGTATAACCCGTCGATCTGTGTGGTGTGGTGTTGAAACTCCATAACACAGAAGGTAACTCCTCCACCCAACAACCCGGTGTCCGCTTTAAAGGAACCATAAGCCGGGGTGTGATACCTCCCAAAATTTCTTGATTTGCCCTCTCAGCTTGACCATTAGACCAGGGGTGAGCCACTGACGCTAAATCAAGCCGAATATTCTCAAGTTGAGAAAATTCCTCCATCTCACCCTTAGACAGATTAGTACCATTATCCGTGATAATGCTGTGTGGAAAGCCAAACTGGAAGATCACCTTCTTGATGAATTGAACCACCATAGCTGCATCACACTTACTGACTGGCTTTGCCTCTACCCACTTGGTAAACTTGTCAACCGCCACCAACATGTGGGTCTTTTTGTCCTTGGATCTCTTAAAGGGTCCAACCATATCGAGCCCCCAAGTTGCAAACGGCCAAGTGATTGGAATCATTCTCAACTCCTGAGCCGGAACATGAGCGCGGTGTGCAAATTTTTGACAACCGTCACACCTTTTGACTAAATCCTCAGCATCAGCATGAGCTATCAACCAATAGAAGCCGTGATGAAAAGCCTTAGGCACCAAGGATTTTGAACCGGCGTGATGACCACAATCTCCTTCGTGGATTTCTCGCAAAATCTCACATCCTCTTGAGGGGAACACAACACTGAATTGCTCCTGTAACACTGTAACGATGTAACTCCCTGTTGATAATGGTCATTGACTTGGATCGCTGGATTATCTGCCGGGCCAAGGTTTCATCCTCCGATAACTCGCCCCAGTTCATTTAAGCCAAGTATGGGACTGTCCTATCCGGTATAACATGCAAAGTTGCCACCAGTTGGGCCTCTGGGTCAGGAATAGCCAACTCCTCCTCTGTGGGTATCTTGACCGACAGATTATGTAGTACGTCGAGGAAGAAATTAGGTGGCACCGGTTTACCCTGAGAGCCAAGGTGACTTAAAGCGTCCACCGCTTAATTCTTTCACCGGTCTATATGGTCAACTTGATAACCCTTGAAATGACCGGCCTATCGGGGTGTGGGGTTCCGGTAAACCCTTAAGGTTCGAATACTGGGGTGCGCGTGAAGTCTTTCCCTCCAACCGATCTACGCTCTAGCTCGATAGCATCTTGTGGACGAACTCGACAAACTCACAACACAGAAGGACACATGGTTTATACTGGTTCAGGCCACCGTTGTGCTGTAATACCCTACTCTAGTGTGGTGGTGGTGGATTACCTCTTAGGCCGATGATGAACAATACAAGGGAAGAACGGCCTCCTGAGGTTGAGGCGTTCTTGATCTCGGTGAGCTTGTGTGCGTGGGGGTGGTCTCTCTAGTCAAGATGAGATCCTCCCCTCCACTGTGCTGGCTAGTCCTATTTATAGAGGCCTTGGTCCTCTTCCCAAATATCGAGCGGGAAGGGAGCCAACAATGGTGGGCTAATTTGAAGGGGGACAGCTAGTACAAGCTATCCTGACAAAAGTAGTCTTCGCATGCACAAAGTTCTGGCGGTGCCGCTGCTCTGCGCTCCACGATGACCTCCGTCTTGCAGTCCATGGTCTTGGTCTTGTTGCACCGAAATGGCAACCTTTGCCTAAGGCCTCAGTACTCCGCGGCTGCGCTTGCCCCCTTTGCACCAAAGAGGAAACAAGGACGCTGCGCGCGCTAGCGCTCGCCTGGCGCCCGCCTCGCATCGATCGTCACAGCTCATGTCACGAGAGTCTCGTGAGGTTCGCCTTGCCTTGATATCTCCGTCCTCGTGAGCCTGCCTAGCTAGGCCACTCCAGAGGAGGTCTTGCGTCATCCGCCTCGCGAGGCTTGGCCCCTCGCGAGGGTCTTGGATGCTTTGTTGGTGAAGATGGGCCATATGGCCTGCTGGGTCAGCCACGCCGCGGGCCGCAGGGAGGCAAGTCTGGGGACCCCCGTTTCCAGAACGCCGACAGTCACCCCCGGGCCCAAGGTGCGCTCGGGCTTGGCTTCGCGGAGAAGCCAAGGGTCAAGTTCGGAGCACCACGGGCCCCAAAAGCATGCGGCCTCGGTTGACGCATGGCGGTTGATTGGACGTGGGAATCTCCGCTTCCCCACGCTGCCTTGTCGATTGCACGACTTGACAAGTCCCTACGACATGCAAGGGAAACCATCATTACCTGTGATTGTGGGTGACGCCGGTTGGCCTTCTCTTGATATAAATGGGGAGGGGGGGCGAAGCCCCCGTTGCCCATCTCTTCCTTGCTTGCTTCCTCCTTCTCTCTCCACTGTTTGCTCCAATGGCTCCCATCAGAAGGTTCTCCCCCGAGGAGAAGGGGAAATCCCCCCGGGATGCCCCGGAGCTACTCCCGCCAAAGAAGAGGTCGATCCATCACCGTGATGAGGCGGCGTTGCTGGTGGTGGAAAGGCCTTTGTGCGAGCGGCCTCCGCCGGGGTACCCACTACCCTTGTACGCCCAAGCTGTAGGCTCGGGAGGACGAAGTTGTGAGCAGCGTCACCCACACCGCACCTGGGGTCGCCGCACCTCGGCGACGCAGGCCGTCCACGATGCAGACTCCTCGCGCGAGCTGGTGCTGTGGACGCCGACGCCTCCGAACTCCTGGATCCGCTTCCCACGGTTCTTCTCCGACGCGGTGCCACCGAGGGGGCCTCTCGAGTTCTGGCTGCAGCATGCCAATTGTGGCGCTCTAACAATCAGAGCGAGATTGAAGCGGTCCCCATTGGCAAAATCTTCATGACTCGCTGCTGGGGCGAGATTTCATGGATCTGTCGCGCGAGGGGTGCCCTTGCGATCCACTTCAAGTACGACGGTGCCTCCACTCTTCTCTTCAAGGTCTTCGGCGCCGAGGGCCGCCGCCTGGAGTGCTGCTCTGGAGAGGAGCGTGAGGCTGATGCGCGCTCCGCCCGCGACTACTCCAGCAGCAACAGCCCTTGCAAGTCCAGCAGTTCTCCTGAGCTCTACGAGACTCCGGAGATGAGTGACAACAGCTACGTCCCCCCGATCTCTCGCCGTGCCCGGGGCAAGGCTGCGGCGTCCGGTCGCCGCTACTGATTTGGATGGGGTTGGCGCCGGCCTCCAGTGGCTCACTGTTGATGATGGCGTCCGCCACGGGAGGATGTAGATAGGATCCCCCTTAGCATCATCTTTTGTTTCATGCGAAGGATCATGAATCACCCTATGGGGCATGTAAGGATTTGCAATGCCTTTGCACCTATTTTCCTTGTTATGAAGATTTGACGAACGCGCGTCCCGTTATGGCTCGGCCTCTCCTTTCTTTCCCCGCGATAGCTTGTTGCTCTACGCTGATGGATCCCGGTCCCAAGGCGGCTATAGCCGTCTCTGATATGCCAGGTTGTGATGCCGTGGTCAAGGCCAGGAGGTGCGCGGCCCGAGGTCCAGTAAGAGCCCTTGAGGCGCGATGCTCAGGAGGTCCCCCTTAGCGCCCAAGCGGCCACAACAAGGAAAGAAAGGAAGATGACTTGGCTGCAACGAGGTTGCGGCATGGCATGAGCGAGTATTAGGCCCAAATATTTTGCTGATCCGAGGGGAAGACTTATCTTGATGACTTCGCGGTGATCCTGATGTTGCGCTAGGGCTGCGCGCCAACTTACGCGACATAGCTAGGCTGGCCCATGCGAGTTTTCCTTCTCCCAAGCTCCTCTTAATGCTCTACGTCCTCAGGTCCAGGCCCTCGAGCAAGCTCAGCCGCCGCTGGTATGCCAGGTCACGATGCCGTGGTCAAGGCCAGGGGATGAGGGCTAGAGAGCCAGTAAGAGCTCCTGAGTCGCGATGCTTAGGAGCCCCCCTTTTAACGCGCAAGTGAGTCACACGAGAGGAAAGGAGACTCGTGGTGCCGCCTGCTATCCTTCCCACGGGGTTCCTGTGAATAGGCATAAGAAGAAACATGGTTTGCCGTTACTGCCACCTTCCTGCCGATGGTTGGTCCGGATGAAGTGAAGGCACTGAGGGCCTGATGAGGTGACGTGCACGATGCATGCCGCGAGCCAAAGCTCGACCGCTCAGATTTGTCGGCAGTGGCAGGGACGGACCCATGCACTAGCGCCATGCCTGGGCCTGTAGACAAAGTAGAGCTGGTGTAGCTGAAGCCATGCGTCGAAGGAACGACTCCTCATGAGCCACCAGGACCCTGATCCTCGGGAGGCTCTGGAAGCTCAGCAGGTTCCCTGAAGGCCGTCGCCATCTCCTCCAGAACGACGTGGAACTTGGCCTCCTGAGTCGCCAAGACTTGCCACGCATTGCGCCGATGGCCGACGCCACGCTCGGCGAGCCGAAGGGATGCGAACGAAGCTGTGTGGTGGACCCTCACAGCGGCCCGCGTGTGATGGCCAGAAGCGTTCCTGAGATGCGGCCCTGTTGAGCCCTAGGATGTCGACGCAGGCGCGTGACTCAGCACCCTCGCCTGGGTGGTGAGCCACACTCTGTGAGCAGCTGTCGCCACACATGGCCCTTGCGTCTTGTAGCTCTTGGGTGGTCTTGGTGATGAACTCCTGGGTGGTGGGCATTCCTTGCCCCATGTTCTCCTAAGGAACACGTGTCTTGAAGCACGCTTCCAAGTGGTGCCCAAGCGCCTCCCTCGTGAGATTGGCAAGGTCTGAGGCCCTCCAGAAGAGAGCCCCCGAGCCTTAATTGCGGAGGGCACCGGGCGCGCTTTCCTATGCGGTGGAGGGAGGCGCCCCCGGATCGGGCGCCGATCCTAAAGAGGCTCCTGATGCGACGCCATCTTGTTGGGGTCCTGCTCGGCGTGGTAGCTTCTTCTTAGGGATGGTCTCCGGAGGGCCTTCACTCCTGCTGTCTGGTTTGTCGATTACTGTTGCTTGGAAGGCGCGCTCAAGGGAGCACACCGCATCCATTTCTTCACATGGGACCGTGATGATCCCCCCGCTTCCTGGCATCTTGAGAACGTTGTAGCCGTGGTGAGAGACTGCCATGAACTTGGCCAGGGCCGGATACCCGAGGATGGCATTGTACGGCAGGCGGATGTGCGCGACGTCGAAGTCGATGAGCTCTATGCAGTAATTCTTGCGATCCCCGAAGGTGACAGGCAGGCGGACTTTCCCTATTGGTGTGGTGGAACTGTCAGTCACTCCTGAGAAAGGCTTGTTTGGCTGGAGCTGCTCATAGGTCACTTGGAGGTTGTCGAACGTGTCGGCGGATAGGATGTTGAGCCCTGTGCCGTCGTCGATGAGAGTCTTGGTGACTTGCACATTGCTGATGACCGGGGAGCACAGTAGAGGGAGTGTGCCAGCGGTGGCTGCGCACTTGAGCTGGTCGGCGGAGCTAAAGGTGATGGCGCATTGGGACCAGCGGAGCCGGCGCGTGGCCCCGAGCTTGGGGAGCGCCGCGTTCACCTTGCGAGCGAACTGTTTGAAGATGCACTGAGAGTCAGGGGCCTGAGTGCCGCCCAAGATGCAAGCGACCGCGCGTGGCTCCTGGAAGCCCCCAACCCCCTTGTCCTGGTGGTGGTCGTCGTTCCTGCTTGGCGGCGGCAACGGGGGAAGACCAATGTTGCCCTAGGGGCAATCCTCACAAGGCGGGTCCCTCCAGGCACCCTCGCGAGGTTGGTCCTTCCAACGGTCCTCACGAGACCAGTGATGCCACTCCTGGCACGGGCCACGGTCGTCCCAACGTCCGCCTCCGTGTCCTCCTCCGCGGCCGTAGCCCCAGTCGTTGCACTCGGGGCGTCGGCTGAAGCGTCCTTCCCGAATGGCTCTGAGCTCTTAACAGTCGCTGGTGTTGTGAGTGTTCAAGTTGTGGAAGGCGCAGAATGGGCGGCCGTTCTTGGATGACTCGGGCTGATCTCTGCCTCGTTTGGTGTCGGGCTCTGCTGCGAGCACTACTGCCTCCTTGCGCTTCACGTCCTTGGCCTTGGTCTTCTTTTCCTCCACTCCTGGAGCTGGCAGCTCAAGGAGAGAGAGGCGCCCCTCCTCGGCTCTTGCACACCTGGTCGCCAGGTTGAACAGCTCCCAAGATGTGCAAAGCTCCTCATGGATAGCCAGCTCTTCCTTCATCTTGACGTCACGGACGCCGTCGGAAAATACGGAGATGATGGCCTCGTCCGTGACCTTGGGGATCTTGAGGCGTGTGCTGTTGAAGCGCGGGATATACTTCTGGAGGGTCTCTCCTGGCTGTTGCTTGATGCGGCGTAGGCCGCCCGCGACCGGTGGGCAGTCACGAGTGCCCTGGAAGTTGGCAACAAAGCGCTCGCGCATCTTGTCCCAGGAGGAGATCGAGCCATGCTGCAGGTTCAGGAACCAGTTCACCATCACTTCTTTGTCGCCGTTGGCCGCTTCGATGCTCAACTCATAGAGCTGTAGGAACTCCGCAGGGTCGGCGGTGCCGTCGTATCGAGGAGGCAGATCTGGCTTTAACTTTCTTGGCCAGGCAACGCTACGCAGCTCAGGGGTGAAGGCGTGGCAGCCTGCCATGGTTGCCGGGGCCCGCTTCGGGGCGGAGCTTCACTACAAAAAAATACACTTCCGTGATGATACGTGTTTGTCACAGTAGGTCGCTTTTTTTGTCATGCATGTACATCCATGACAAATTTATGACAGAATCAAGATAGTCATACATGTGCTGTCGTAGAAGTGTGCCATGACATTACCAAAATTATCATCACGGAAGTGTCCACTTCCATGACGATAAATCGCGCGTCACAGAAGTGCTTTCGTCAAGGGTGACCGATACGTGGCATCCACCGTAACGGAACGCCGTTAAGCTATCGGGTCGGGTTTTGGATCCGATAACCCGTTAATAGCCCCGACCAATGGGGATTTTCCACATGTAAAATCATTATTGGCTAGAGGAAACATGTGTCGGCTCATCGTCGGGACAGATGTCATCCACTCACTATACATAAGGCGCCTATGATACATCGACACGTGGCACAGCCCAACAAGTTTGAATGGGCCGGCCCAACTAAAGGCTCACAAGATTTTGCGGGCCATAATGGTCCAGCCCAGCTAAAGGCCCACGAGATTTTGCGGACCATAATGGGCTGGCCCAGCTAAAGGCCCACAAGATTTTGCGGGTCATAATGGGCCGGCCCAGGTAAAGGCCCACAAGATTTTTGTGTGCCATAATGGGCCGGCCCAGGTAAAGCCCACAAGATTCTTGCGGGTCATAATGGGCCAGCCCAGCTAAAGGCCCACGAGATTTCACTGACATTAATGGGCTAGCCCAGCTGTAGGCCCATAAGATTTTGAGGACCCTAGTAGGGCGGCCCATTAACTGGCTGCCATGTTTTGGGCCAAATGCCGTCCCATATTTGATCTGGTCCATTAATGGCCTGCCACGCTCCGGGCCTAATAGTGGCACATATGAGATCCGGCCCGTTAAAAGCCTACCACATTCTGGGCCAAATTACGGCCCAGATCAGGTCCGGCCCTTTAAGAGGATTTGGGCTCAATTATGGCCCATATCAGATTCGGCCTGTCAACTGGACACTATGCTTTTGGGCCCACTTGCTAAAGGCCCACTTAGTAATTTGGCCTGATATTAGTTTTGGCCTGTTAAGGGCCCGTTTAACATTTCAGCCCTATATTAATTTCGGCCTGTTAAAAGCATGTCATATAGTTGGGCCTAACTACGGCCTGGTTTGCATCCGGCCTGCTCGCAGCCGATATCTGATTGGGCCAAACAAGGACCCAGACAATTTTGGCCTGTTAAAAGCCCGTGATTTGATTCGCACAATCCTGGGTCGGGGCTCATTTCGGGCTGCTGTGTAACTAGTAGGAATTAAGAACAAACCTACTCTATACAATGAAGAAATTACGGCATAGTAACTAAGAATAAACCTACACTACACAATAAAGGATTTAAGGTATATTACATCCATTGGGCATCAAAGTTCGCCACCAGTGATCATAAAGTGCAACAAAGAAGCAGATTACAAAAACTGGGCACCATTGCAGCATAACAAAATAATACTGAACCGAGACCACTTCCAAGACAGTTCAAGAAAGGTTAGCCTTGCGGGGGAACTGCTACGCAAGCTGCTGAGCAAGGCTGTGAGACCGGCCTAGCATGTCGGTTATAGCTTCCAGGTGTAGTTGTTTAGCGATGAGGTTCTCATTGGTGTTCTCTGCAATCTTTCTTAGAGATAGGACTTCAAGTCGAAGTTGAGTTGCAGAATGCCTTTCTGCTAGAACTTGGGATTGAAGAAGTCGAACTGATTCAGACAACGAATTATGTGACCTTGTCTGACTGTTAGTCTGAAGTAACTTGAACATTGCATCAAGACAAGACTTTGGGGTTATCTCGCTATCTTCAAGATGTTTTGCCTCCTTTGCTGCAATACATGTTGGGTTTGTCTCACAGCTTTCAGCAGACTTGTGCATGCCATCAGGCATATCACCCTAAAACAAAGCAGAGAGATGACAGGTTTTGCACGTGTATAAACAAAGATGATAACTGTTCTGTCAATTCTATCCAATTTCAAATTAGAAAATAATGAGTATGTTCAAAATATCAATAGCATAATTTGGCATTGTTCATAATGCGGGGAGCTTCACCACACTACTGGATTACCATGTCATCATAACAAGCATAGATGAAGGGCAAAGAAAATCATTGTATCTATTTTGGATAATGTGCATGGCATGTTGTTCGTACCATCAGCCACATCAGTAAGATAAAACATGAGATGACAAGGTGCAAACGTGGGCTGCTTCACCACACACTCGATTATAGATCCACAAAAACAAGCATACATATAGGGAGTATTAAGTAATGTGCATGGTATGAATAAGGAATTTGTTTTTACAAGTAAAACTTAGAACTTACGGTTCTTACGAACATGCATTTTGGTAGAAACAACAAACTAAACAATAATAAATAATAGGGAGTATGAGCAAATTAAACAGCAGTTGAGGATAAAGGCTTTAGAAGGACTGACTTACATTAACAGTTAACACCGGCTTCATAATGCCCTTCTCCATGGCAAGGGAAGGATAACTCAAGAATTTCAGCACAGAATCTTCTTCACAAGCATTGCCTGTGCTCTACATTTTGTAGAGAGTAATTATAGATATGATAATACTGGAAGGGATAGAGGATAATGAAGATAAGATGCAGATTGATGCTACATAATCAACTACCAATCCCTGGAAGTACAAGCGTTACAGGACAAAATGTACTGACAAGAGCAATGTGCTACACTTCTGCACTGGCATTGTCTGTGTATTCTACTTGTTGGTAAGATTAAATATAGATCTGATCTTTTTTAGTAAATGGTGGGCGAGAGAGATAAGATGCAGAATGCTACAAAATGAACCAATCCCTATTCAAATAATACAAGAGTGTTTTGAACACTGGTGTACTGTACAAAACGTTCTTATATTATGGGACGGAGGGAGTAGCTGTTAATGTAAGTACAGTGATAGACCACGTTCAGTCCTTACAAGAGGACTGCAGAGCTAAACCTCTTCAAAAGCATTGGGTTGATTCTAAATTTATGTAAGAGTCCATATGGATCTTATAATGTCCACCAAATGGACGATTACGAGGCTAACATGTGTAGTGATGCTACATAATCAAATAGCTATGAACGTAAGTATGGTCATACATGGCAAGAGGTACTCACAAGAGCAATGCAGTGTGCAGTATAGTTGCAAGATTCTATGGTCCCTTGAGAACGAATGTTCTTCTGCTAACAGTTTTCATACAAGTGAGACATTAAGGCAAATGCAGAAATGTAGTTCAAATTGTGATGTGATATCGTAGACAGTACCTTACGCTGCAGCCAAGACCATTGTGTAACAAGATTATTCCAGTCACCGTCGGATAAATGTAGCACCTGAGACTTTACAGAAATTTTGTTCAGAGGCTTGCCATCGAAGTGCGCTTGCCTCAGCTGGGAATGATACTTCATCAACGAGTGCTTGAAAAGCGCAACAAACCCTTACTCATCATCACAATCTAGTTTGCACCTTGCCTATTTAAAAGAATGAAATCTTGTGTCTTCTGTCAGCAGAAACATATGCAGTAATGACCATGAATAACATTAGTACATTACTTACGCGTAAGTTGCGGAGGAAGACTGGAAATTGTTCTGTGTCTGTGGTATAATCTTTCCATGAAGCAAAGATATGCACAAAGTTCCTGACAACAACATAGGCTTCGTCTTCTAAACTGGGAAGAAATGGAATAGGGGTCCTATTTGCTGCAATTGGGGCTCTCTCTGGTTCGAAAAGGGATTTGGCAACTGGATTTGGTGTACTCTTTGCTGGAATGGGGGTTTTGCGTCGTACAGCTGGTGCTATGTCAACTGGCATAATCATACTGTTTGCTGCAGTTGGGGTTTGCTAAGTTGGGGCATCAGAAATGACCAGTGTAGTAGGGCTAGAGTCTGCTAGAGTTGGGGTATTTTGTGGGTCAAGTGATATTGCAACTACACCTAATGGGCTATTTGATTTATGAGGTGCCACTAACTTTTCCAAATACTTTGCTTGTGCTCCTCCATGATCAACAATCACCCTCTTCCTTTTGAACGTCTGATACACAAGAACAACATTTGAATGGATAAATATGGTATGGTGACAAATGGAATATGTACTGAAAATGGATAGGTCGGGCGTATTCACATACACGATGTGTAAACTAAGCTAATGGCAGTTCAACAAAGTACAAGCAATGCACAGCATCAGTTGCAAGATACGTGCGAGCAATGTAACCATGGAAAGTTAGAGAAAGTACCTTGATGGGTGAATAAGATAGGGCATCTTCCTCTGACTCCTCCACTAGGGAGCTACATTGACTTAGGTCTCCCTCTAGCTCAGAATCACTGTTAGGATCATATTCTGAGCATGAATCTGTAGGTGGAGAGTGTTTGCATTGCATTGCATCCAGACTTGATTTCAGTCCCTTAATGCCAAGTTTGACAGCCATGGCATTGTTCTGCTTTATTCTTTTCATGCGCGCAAGCTCATAATCATTATGATGCTGTTCAGAATCTGAAATTCATGAAAACATAAAAAGTAGTCAGATTATCTATGGAATGCATTGCGGTTTCAACTTGGAGAGTGTCTCCCTATAAACCCCTGCATATGCAAAGTTCACCTCCCCAACCGTGCTGACCAGACCACACACAGAGATACACACCCGAGCGGCGAACATGCATTTTCGAAACTAATTTAGGAACATTTAGCTGAGCAATTAAACAACTATGTTTTAATAATATCATATTCGTATTTGAACAACTAAGCTTGTTTAGCTTGATGGGTGGTGCAGTGTTATTATGGCACGAAGCATGTATTCTGATCGTATAGTGATCATAAAAGGGGGAAACTCTAAGCATATATTTTTTAGCAAAAGAGGGTTTCCCCTCTGATTTCTATTGAAGAAACCACCACGGAACCAACATGATCAATTAAACCCTAAGCATGATCAATTAAACCGTATTATGGCTGTGCCATGGCAGATTTGAAGCTGAAAACCGGAGAAATAATATTTAGCATCAATTGTTTGCTTCGAACTAAGAACTAAATTCTAAGAGCTGAAAAGAAAGTAGAGTAACCAAGTTAAGATATATTTTCTGGTTGAGATCAAAAAGTTGAGGAGATATGAAGTACCACCTCTCTTGCGGCACCGTGTAGGCATCGGGGGTGCGATGGCTGTCGGTGGTGTTGAAGCAGATCTGGGACGGTAGACAGGTGCATCGGGGGATAAGTCCCGTTGCGGTGAAGAGAAGGTCGTTTGAGCGGCCCCGGCAAAGAGGACGACGGCACCGATGAAGTGAGAGGATGCGATGCAAGGCTATTGGTTCATCGCCGTGGATGAGAAACGTCCATCTCTAGCAGTGGATGATGCAGTCTTGTTAGGCGCTCCGGCATGGTGGAGGATGGTGGCGATGGATGTGGTGGAGGACGGCGGCGATGGATGGGGTGGCGGACGAAGGCTGGTGTGGGAATGGGGTGTTCTAGCACGGACGGTGTATGAATGGGAAAATGGAGGGAGAGGTACGGGGAACCATGTTTTTGGGACGCGCCTGTCTGAAATATGGGAAAGTTACGAAATTATCCCCCGTTTCAAATTTGGACGTCTCGCCGGTTGGGGATAGGACGGTAATCTCGCATCTCCCAAATATTTGCCGGTAACTATTTCGGGCGAGGAGAGGTTGTTTGCCGCCCACGGTTGGCGCCCACGGTGTATGAACGGGGCTGACAGGTAGGGCGGTTGTGTCACGTCTGATGGAAGTTACACATCTGCCCCTATTTAAAATATTAGCCTACATCTATTTCGGACAAGGAGAGGGTGTTTTGCCGCCCACCGTGTATGAATGGGGAATGGAGGGAGAAACAAAGGTCTTTCAGACGAGCTTGAATCAAATGAGTTTTGCTGCCCATGTTTGACGCCCACCGTGTCGGAATGGGCTCAGAGGCGGTCGTGTCACGTCTAATTGAAGTTACTAACCTACCCCTATTTAGAGCAGTGGAAATCGGGCCAATGGATTGTCCGTGTAATGGGTAGACAGTAATTTCCATCTCCCAAACACTTGGCTTCGGGCAGCCGATATGGGAGTGGACATTTTGCTGTTTCTTTCGAATTTTGGGACAATAAGCATCCACGTTTACCCTTGCAACTAAATTCGAATCCATTTTGTATTCCTATATGAATCTTTATAAATCATTCTATTTGTTTTTATATATCTTCAAAAGGACGACAAAGATGTATTCCACTGTCATATATGAATATGGTTTACAAATGCTGATACTCAAATTCAGAAACTAGAATCCGGTTTAAGGTGAATTCGAATATTTGGAACACTTCATGTCCAGCTCAAATGTCACACGCAGCATAATGTGTACTCCCATTTAGATATGTACACAAGCGATGTATCAAGATTCAAATACCGAGTCAATCAACCAAGAATGTACGGAACTAACAGATATATAAACACTTATAGAGTATATGGATCAATAATATCAACTAACATACATAAGCCAGGCCACTATACTTTTTTTGGCTACAACAACATCCTTTTTCTAGCCAGCATCTTGGCCCTTTCCGATGCGTGCCACTTATGGTCCATCTATACTACTATTGCTAAATGCACATTCAGCCTGATTGGCATATTTGTAGGTCTGGCACAGCAATCCAAATGAAATGTCTCCGAGTCTTATCAATTAATACAAACTTGTGCTCAAATAAAATTACAATCAAAAAAACAAAAAAACAATTATTACATGATCTCTAAAACAAATGTTTTGATTGATTACATGAACAGACAACACAAAGGTTATTCAACTATGGAAAGAACATTTCACCTATGATTTACCAAGTAGGAATTTAATTTCCTTTTTTCCTTCAGGACCTTAACAATCTGGTCAGTCTTAGCTAGCTTCATTTTGAAATCCACCAAATATTTAATGGTTTTCTTGAGTACTGCTTGTGATTGTGCTGTTTGCTACCTCAACATGTCAACTTCATCTCTAAGTGCAGAAGCAGAATCTCTTTCTACCACTAGTTTAGCCTCTAGAGCATCAGCAGTTGGCAATTCATAATGCACAATTGGGCCGGTGCCACTGCTGTGGGATGATGCAACGTCCACGGGGACCTCGCTCTTTGATCTTGGACTAACCTGTTTTGCCATTAAAGTTCCGATTAGATTCAGAAAAGTTGAAGTTAGCAAAACATCTCAACTGGGAGTTATAACACCAAACCAGTTAAACAAACAAGGAATTAAAGAGTTTCAATTGGATGCTGAAAAGTAGTTATTAACATCATTGTAACCCGCTGTTGCAGCAGTAAAATAGTTAAACAAACAAGTAGATATTTAAGTTAAGGCAAACAGGTAATTCTTAACAGTAAGTATCAAACACATAGATAGGTGCAGTCTACAATATGATTAACAGGCTGTGCCATTATGTAATCAGTAGCAAACTAAATTAAGCCAAGCAACGTAATTGAACAATTTTGCAATAAGTGGCTAACTAAAATTCCGAGAAGCAGGTAACTGAACTTACACTAGTTCTTTGTACAGGCACACTGCAACTTCTTTTTTGCTTACAAGGTTGTACGAAGGAGTCCATGGCATCAATTGCTTTGATACACAGTCCCAATACTTCTTTCTTCCCACACTACATGAGTAAGTCGAATGGTTAATCTGGTAAGATGGTGCGTCCTGGATATGTTATATGAGGACGTGTAGTCAGACTAGTTGTAGCCAAACACATCACACTGGCTTTTACTGTATATTTCATGCGATTACTTTTGTCAAATCGAGATCTAAGCAATCTACAATAGGATGAAAAGACTGACATCCTTCACATTATTGGCGAACTCAGTTCATAGAAACAAGCAATTCAACCATTCTGTGGGTAAATCAAAAGCGCCACTGGAATATTTTTGACTATCCAATCATACACACGAAAAGGGGCGACGCCACCATAGGGGCTGGTATGGGCGGCCGCCTCAGGTGGCTGGAAAGTGTGCACCTAGTTTGAGTCATCCAGGTTGGCCCATGCTAGTTTTGTTCGTCCCAACGCACGAGCAGGCAATGTAAAAAATTAAGAAAAATGTTTCACTTTGGATGGGCCAATAACATAAGTGCAAGGTAGGCCCTATAGCAGGCTCGCGGCCCAAGGGAGCACCTCCCATATCGATCGACACCAAGAAAAATCCCAATTCATTCGCTCCAGCCTCTAGTCTGGTTCGCTCCTAACCTAGCCGCCGCTGGACTGACCGACATAGCACTTCCTCGCGCCCTCATTGGAGGGCGGTCGCCGAGCTTCAAGCGAATGGAAGGACAAGAAGATGAAGATCCAACCCTGGGTGTAGCCTGCATGGGAGGCAGCGGCGGCAGCACGGGCATGGCATCGAGCTTGCGTAAACGGACAGTCGCAGCTTGCAAGAGTAGCATGCGCAACGAGCAGGTACATCACATCCCTGATTATATCTAATTCAACTATGAGAAACCTGACGGTGTTGTAAAACTGCTTGTATGTAGGGAATCTATGAGAAAATGAAACCAATTTCTGCTTATTTTATAACTCCCCCAATCAATACTGAACTGAGTGAATCTGATGTATCTAATCAAGTTTCCGGTGCAAACATACAAGCTCATGTTGTTCTTGAGCCTGAAGTGTCTAATGAACAGAATTCTAATGAAGGATTTTATGCAAACATTTTACATGCTCCTGGTGATGAGCATATAGTGTCTAATGAGGGATCTAATGCAAGCATTTTGCAAGCTCATTGAAGGATTTAGTGTCTAATGATGATCTACTATGTTGAGAGAGACAGAGATTTGCAGGCATTGATGACAAGCAAATTATTGTGCATTTTCATAGCTTTAGGAAACATCGAGGCCATCTACCAGAAAGTCTCCGTATCATGACAACATAGCATAAATACTTTTCTAATCTTTTGTTTGAAACTATTGGCATACTTGTGCAGGATAGATATATTGATATGCAGTTTGCACACTGGTTATACGTGCAATTACACTTCGATATTTTCAACCAGAGAACGAATAATTCAAGCAGGTACAGACCATGTTTGTAGTCCTTGTACACCATGTTGCATTTTGTGTTTTTTGGTGCTTGCATCATCTAGTGTTTATAATCTAAACTACTTTGGATCATTAGCCGGTTTTCAAACTGCATGTAGCTTCACATTTCTCATGTTATGTTGATTTCCGGAGTGCAAGTGCCTTCGTATTTTTTAAGTTGAATGTTCGCCCCTCGTAACTTGAATTCGTGGATCAGCCACTACACACAAATCATACACGAATGCCAGTAGGAATTAAATGAAATGCAGGGACTTACGCTAGCTCCATGCACAGGCTCACTGTAGCTCTGGTTGGGCATGGGATATTCCATGTACAAGTCCATGTTACTGCTTGCTTGGATGTGCAGGCCTTGTGCTCCTTGCATCCCCCTCTGCATTTTTGACACGGCGAATGGTTGATAAAATAAGAGGATTCAACTTTGATGTTGTACCGGAGGATAGATACTTACAAGGTTCTATGGGTGTGCAGGATGTGTACCAGATCCCGTAGAGCCATCATGCTTCGCTAAAATATGGATTTGCTTGTTTCAGATGATATCTCCAGAAGAAATAAGAGTTAAGGTCAGAGTTGCATAGGCGTGTAAGCTAAGAGAGCAGTGAAAGGATATCCAAATATCGTCGGAACAATGCACAAGGGAGTGATGTGTGGATACCTAGTTCAGGCCGGTGTTTGGGATTGCTCGCCTAGCTAGAGTACGGGTCACTTCAGAGCCGTTGAGGGTGATGCGCTGGCGTTGGCTGGCCGCGCACGGATGCAGATCTTGAGTGGTAGCGGAGCGCTACGATGCGGTGGATGAGACCGTTGGGGAAGCCCCAACGGCCTCGGGGGGCGGAGGTGCGACGATGTGCTCGGTGAAGTAGCCCCAGTCAACTGGGAGACGGCGTCGGTGAAGCGCACCTGATGCGGTGGAACTCAGTGTCTGCGAGGCACGTCGGTTGCGGCCGCCGACGTTGTCGGTGGACCACCCGGTGCGGTGGACGAGGGCATAGATGTGGTAGCTTCGGTGCGGTGGTGAAGCGCGACCGTCGTCTTCATCGTCGTCGTCCGGCACAGAGGGGGGGAACATTGGGGAAAGAGACGAGACGAGGGGCTATTCGAGGGTTGGCGGCGAATTAGGGATTTGAGCAATCTAGGCGCGGAAGGGGACGGTGGAGAAGAGAGATTTTGCAGGGCTGGAATTGGGACCACCAGATATTTCAATCCGAAACGTGGAAGCGCAAACTTTTATTGTCGTCGTCCTTTTTTTGGGGAGGGAGGGTGGTGGGTGGCTGGGTGCTACACGTCCGTCCGACACACGCGACCACCCCGACAGGACTATGCGTCGGTGCCTTAAGGCACCTGCCTTTGTGTCCATGACATATGGGCGCAACAGGTGGCTGGCCCACATGTCACTGACCCAAAGGCAGTTGCCTTTAAGGCACCGAAGCAGCGTCCACCCCGACACGACCCTGGTGCGCCTACATTTGAGAATGCAAATGAATCTTCTTTCATTTGCAAATGAATCTATATGTATTACCATGCCCGTGTTTTCCTT
>NC_057812.1:317042123-317043144 GCF_018294505.1 Triticum aestivum
CAATCCGAAACGTGGAAGCGCAAACTTTTATTGTCGTCGTCCTTTTTTTGGGGAGGGAGGGTGGTGGGTGGCTGGGTGCTACACGTCCGTCCGACACACGCGACCACCCCGACAGGACTATGCGTCGGTGCCTTAAGGCACCGAAGCAGCGTCCACCCCGACACGACCCTGGTGCGCCTACATTTGAGAATGCAAATGAATCTTCTTTCATTTGCAAATGAATCTATATGTATTACCATGCCCGTGTTTTCCTTGCAATAATTAGTCATTCAAAACGAGATACTCCATCTGTTCACTTTTGTAAGTCATTTCAGACAACTTAAAATGAACTGTTTTGCACATTGTCTGAAATGTCTTCAAGGTCTTATAAAAGTGAACAGAGGGAGTACTATAAATTAATTAATGAGGAGTTATTTGAAAAAAAAATTGAAATGGTACCCACGCTAACGTGGATTAGAGTGTGTGTCACATAATTAGTTATTTGAATTAGAGTGTGTGTCATGTAGTTAGTTATTTGAATTAGCGTGTGTGTCACGTAGCGATCTCCAATTCTAACATGGATTTCGCATTTCACTGTATCCACGCTACTTTTTTAATACAAATTCATATGTATATGATGAACACCATGGTAGTGAGAAGACTTTTTAACCGAGGACCTACAAAATAGCACAACAAACTGAGTCAATGTCAACTTTTCAAAATTTAGTATGGCACGAATTCGAAATAATTACCCGTATACCTGGTCCTCGGTACAAATCTCACAATGTACACCGAATTGAAACATCGATATTAAGTCTCGTACTATGTACATTCAAATGTTGTATTTAGCCCCCCTCGCACAAACGCTATATACTTCCTGTATCGGTCAATCTTCCTCTGCTAACCACCTTAGGAAGCTATCAGTTTCCAACACATGTTCATTCTTTCTCTCCATGTTTCGATTTCTAGGTCTCTCAACTACACCACCCCTTTTTCCACTCTGTTACCAAATGTATTTACCTCACACACCCGCCATTGCACC
>NC_057812.1:317043507-317088299 GCF_018294505.1 Triticum aestivum
GGCGGGCCACACTCACTCAATCTCGCTCTCTTTATCTGAGTCTCGTTTAACCTCGTTTTCTTTCACACACAAATGATATATCTCCCTGTTCGGGCCTCGATCGACACACTCTATACTCTCTCACGCAGATTGTCTATCTAGGTCAGTCCATCCAAGCCGCCACCACTCTTTCGACCTCATGGTGGGCCACGCTCACTCAATCTCTCTCTCTCTCTCTCTCTCTCTGTCTCTCTCTCTCTCTGTATATCTCGATTGACCTCGCTCTTTCTCGGACAAAAACGATATATCACCATGTTTGAGCCCAATTCGACCTATTCACATTGTATACTCTCTCACGCACATCGTCTATCTAGGTCACTCTCTCCAACCCGTCTCACTCTTTCGATCGCACGGCGACCCTATGTGATCGGTTGACCTTGCTTCCTCCTACGCACAAAATATATCTACACGTCTGTGACTGGATCATCTCTCAAGCTCTATCTTACAGCCCTCACCCTTGCCAAAAAGCTCAATCGGACAATATCTCTCCAGAGCATATATATTTGTTCAATGAATGTCGGACCACACTCACTTTGTCTCTCTATCTATATGTCTCTCGGTTGACCTCGCTTTCTCACACCGTATCTTCCACACGTTGAAGCTACTACCTCTCCATCCCTCGCAAAGCCGGAGTTATTTACATTGCGAGGGGCACTCCAAGCTTGGATTAATTTGTGTAGGCATTTATTCCGGTCGGTTTAGATTATATTTTCATAGCATTCGGCCCACAACTACTCCAATCACCGTAGCGGGTAATTAAGCTATGGGGAGCACCTAATATGAGCACCGGGGAGCCGTTGGATAGAAGATGCAGCAGCACACACAAGGCCTGAATGTTTTATTTGCAAAAAAACCTTTGGAGAGTTTGGAAATTGCGCATAATTACAAAGACTACTCCCAAGCCATTGGATCTCACTTCCAGCGGTGTAAAAACTCGTATCACCATAGTATCTAAGCTGCGGGGTGGATGTGATATTCTATGCCGCTGTCATTTTTGTTCATAAACTTGAAAAAAAATGTGTAACTCGTGTCGTTACTTGTCTAACCGCGCAAAGTGTTTGTTCAAAAAAACCATCCTACACTGAAATATTGGAACAACACACGGGGGTCCCACTTGTCATTAATCAAATTTGGACCTAAAACTAACAAATCTGAAAGACGAGATTCGAATTGGCAACCTGGACTGCAAAGCGTAAGTCGATAGCCTGAAAAAACGAACGGTTGTTGGCTTTGTCCCATAACTTGATTTTATACAGTACTTGCGTTGAGTAGAGTAGAGTAGAGGGAGTGCCTCGTCAACACGTGCATGACCGTTATCTCACACACTAGTGGGTCCCAGGTCTGCGATCTCAATCTATCTTCTCTCCATCGTCTAACCTTTGCACGAGCGCACACGAAGAGCGGCGCTAGCATGCCGTGGTGTTATTACAACTAAAAAAACTTGGAAAATAGAAGAATTTCCTAGAACGAGAGACGTTGTGGCTGGTGGAGACGGAGCTAACCACATCTATCCTCCGTGCCACGTTTGCATGATGAAGCTGTGTGGCTAGTGGGCTGTTTTCAACCGACTAGCTGGGTCCCGAGGTCGAACCATAGGTACTACGTCTGATACAGTATATTTTTACATGCACATTTTTCCTCCATGCCGAGACGTGGCACACCCTACCGCACGGTTTCGGGGTCCTCCCGGGTGGTGCACGCATACATTCTTCCTGACGTGGGACGCCCTACTGCGCGTTTTCTGGGTCCTCCTCGGTCGTAGCGCCGAAGCAAGTAAATGAGTCGTCACATCACGAAAGACCACCTTTCCCGCCGAGTACATCAGTGAAGCACGGTGGCCAGCTAGTTGGGCCAGTTCGACCGATTAGCTAGGCCGCTGCCACATTTGTTTTTCCACCCCTTTTTTTATCTACTTGCCGACAGGTAAATTTAAATATCCACCGCGGCGTTGCTCTGGTGTTTGGGTGCGGCAGGATTTTTAATTTTTTGATTGACGGGAGCAGGCGTGGAAGGATTTTTAATTTTTTGATTGACGGGAGCACGTGCGGCAGCAATTAGTCACGATGACTCCGCCTGTACCCACTGCTCCCTGATGTGAGAAGTCGTCGACTGGTGTTTTACCGTGGTGAAAACCAAAAGATTCCCCGCTCCCTGCGCCTTCCCGTAGATTGCATTGCCTTTCAGACGTTCGCCCCCTTTGCTTCCTCTCCCCATTGCTTCTACCTGGTGCCATGGCGGCGCAGCAGATCACGGAGTCCGAGGTGAGGCTCCTGACACAGGAGCTCCATGCCAAGGATGCGGAGCTCAGGGCCAAGGACGTGGAGCTCCATGAGCTCAAGGAGGAGAGGAGTGTCATGCTCCTCCGTTGTGTGCGGGAGTTCACGGACCTTCAAAAGCAGCAGGCGTCCACCACAAAGATGCTCGAGGCATCGGCGGCGTTGCTGCAGAACGCGGGAGATACGATAGGCCGTCAGGGGAGCCGGCTGGAGTGCGAGCGGGCCGATTGTGACGAGGTCCAGGATCGCCTCAGCCACTTGGTGAACCAAGTTGCCCCGCATGTGTTGCGGCTGCGCGATGCCTACCGTCGTGCCAGCGCAACGATGCCAGCCGTCGGGCTAAACCCGTTCGACCACCCGGTCGACTTCAACGACCTGCGGCTTCCTGACCTGGTCTCCTTCTTCACCTATATCTCCGAGGAGCTGAGCTGTCTCCGCGCGATGGTGGGGGCTGAGCTGGACAAGGAGGGGTTGTAGGCTGCCGTCGCCATTGCCGGGCGAATCCTTTCAGGGCTCCGTCACCGGAATATATTCATGCCATTGGACACCATCTTTGACGAGCTGGCTCCCGTCGACTGGGAGCGGGCTCTGCGGGAGGTTTTACCCTGCATCACCAACGTCATGCGCTTCGAGAAGCATAGGGACTTCGGTGGTTTTTAGGCGCCCTCTGCATGGGCATGTCCATGTCTCGGCGCAACATGACCGTTGGATCAAACTCAGAAGGTGCACATCAGTCAGTGTAGCACAAAGTGTGTGGGTGTGTTTGGTTGCATTCTCATCTCAATATAGTTGTTTCCTCTTCGTGTATTTTTGTCAACCTACTAGTGTGGACTCATGCACCCTTCATGCACTCTGCCAAACACCCAAAAGTGGGTCAAGAAGGGAACTTTTGCTCCCATCCCGTGCGCCCTTCATACACCATGCCTAACACTATTCGTGCTTCATATGGCTCATGTTTCATGGAGTACTGTAGCACCATACTCTCCGTGCACTGTGGACCTAGTTCTGTTAACATTGATCTCACCGTCCATTCTCGACCAGATAGTCGAGAAAGCGGTACTATGTTACATATAGGAGTAGTTGACATGCGCACAACATCATTTGTTATCGTCATATCTTACTACACTAGCAACAAGATTGTGTAGTACTGACGTATGAACCAGTGCACATGCCTAGTAGTAGGAGCACTGTGTATGTTCAAGTGGCTGCCGTGTTTCGCACTTCTCTGTTGTAAGAGTGGAAACGCTTGCTGTAATCATTTTTTTCTTCTGAAAAACAGTGGACACGCTCTACCGTGCGGATCCTCCTCCAACCATGCACTAAATTACTCACTTTTGCCGACGTGTGGGACAGCCAGCATCGGGGTCCACCAGCCATGCACTAAATTACTCCGTAGTAGAGTGACGGTAGACTACCCCTATCGAAGTGCCACAGTAATGCCCAATGAGCCGTCAAATCACAAAAAGCCCTCCTTTCCAGCAGTAAGTTGGACGGACGAAGCAACCATCATTTCACTCTTCTCTCTCAGCTTCCTCTCTACCCAACCCTCGCTTCTGCCTCATCTTGTTCCTCATTTATTCAAGAAAACCCCGACCTGCTTCTGCCATTGTTCTTCTCTCCCAAAGAAGGAAAGGTGAGCGCATCAATGGTGTTGATTCTGGCCTAGGCCCAGTCTTGCAACCCCGAGACTGATCCTATAACTCCCTCTCTTTTCTTCTTTTGGGTTTGTGATTCTGGTCTCTTTTCTTTTATTTCTATTTGACAGTTTCTTGATGGACACTGGAGCACCGGCCGAAGTGATGTCTATGGCTCCGGCCAAAACCGTCAAGGCTCAAGGTACGAAGAAGCGCAAGCACCCCGCCGAGACTACCGCAGACAAGCTCAAAGCCATCGCCCTGTCCAAGCCCCCCTATCCGGGATCCCTCATTAAGCAAGTCCAGGTAATATCTCTTCTTGACGATCTTTTTCTCGATCTTGATCGTGTTTTTTCATCTAACACGCAGTACTAGTACTAGTAGTACAACTTTCTGGGTGATCTTGCATGTGATTTTTGTGTGCCAAATGACGGTTCTAAATTCCTCTTTTGACCAAAACATGCGAGAGGTTGACACTGATTTCTTATAGATTACTTTCAACTAATCCCTCTGTCCCAAATTTCTTGTCTTAGATTTGTCTAGATACGGATGTATCTAATACTAAAATGTGACTTGATACATCCATATCTAGACAAATCTAAGACAGGAATTTTGGGACGGAGGGAGTACTTTATGAACATCAATGCTACCTTTTAAGAGGGTATATTTGCCTCAGTAACTTGTGTTATGGATATTGCATGTAATCCCTCTGCTCTCATGCCTTTGAAGACATGTTCTAGTGTCTTTGTTCACTCATTTCTGTGCATATATGTAGTCATATATGGAGTATAATATCGAAAAACATCTTATATTTCTGAACGGAGGTAGTAATAAAATATGGTTTCTGTTTGAATTAGAACCAGGTCCGCGGTGCAGATGAAGTTCTCAAAGTCATGTCGTGTGAATTGAAAGACCTGATGATGAGTTCTACTGCTAAACTATCCAGCTGTTGTGTCCTTGTCGCCACGTGTCCTGAACTAGTGTTTTCCTGTAGCATTGTTGTCAGGCGTGTTCTCGAGGCTGTACTTGACCACAACAATTTCCTGGTTGTGCCTTCGATTACGAAGGGTGTGGTTCTTGTAAAGCTTCCCAACAAATCTGATGCGGCCTGTCTTCATCATCATGTTTATGAGTGGAAAGACCACTCTGTTAGGTTCTCCAAGGTTGACAAGATGGTGATGGTGCATGTAGACATCTCACACGAAGTCCATGGCCTAGTCAGTTATGCGGGGTTCATCTCGTAGGTCGGTGGCAAAAAATAGTCTGCAGAGTTTAGTTAATGCAACTTTGCTTGTCTGTAGTAAGTACTATTGTTCAGTACTTGATTTGTGTTTGTGAACCCTGTATTGTTTATTAGTACTGCCGCTTTTGGTGTGTGGTCAGTCCTGAGAACGGTCTATGTTACTGTCTGTCCACTCAATTCAGTCTGTATATTTTGAAGTATGCATATCATATTTTTTGTGAGGACGGACTATCAATTATGGTTACACTCCAATATTTGTATGCATTGCAGGGTTTATCGCACCCACCAGGATTTCCAGCCCCATGGATGTTCGGTCCATACGATTTGTCATGACCTTTGGACTGTCCTGCTTGTGGGAGTAGGCGGGGCCCCTGCATGCCATGCGTAGTTGGACAATCAATCTTCTGTTTAGTACTTCAACATAGTGATTTCCTATTAAGGATTCACTCCTGTCACATCCAGTAAATCTTATTGATTTACTGTCTAAATCTTATTGATTTAATGTCATGTTTTCTTTCTTTTCCTGCAATTTTACGATGCAAGTTTTTCCATGTGACATTCTTCACAGAATAAACCATTTGGTTTGCTCTACGACGGCTATTTTTGCAGGTTTCACTTCTTAGGTCGTGTCAGTAACGAAGGCACTGTCCATCACTTATATTACTAGAAAAAATTGGATCAGACTGTTGTCTGAGTACAAGCTGAATCGCTATGATGAAATGCAGTTTGGTTTAACAAAAACGCCACAATTAGTCCTTCTCGCATTTAAAAGAAATGAACAAAAAAACTGGATCACGGTCACGGATCCTAGTCAAGTTAGAAAGCTGATCATAGAAGACCAGACACGATCGCTGCTGTCTCACACAGATCGAGCACTGACAGCGGCAGCAGCTCAGTCTGATCCAGCTAAGGATTGGGCACCGACTGCGTCAGTGGATCAGTCTGATCTACCGGAGGATCGGGCATCGACACCTGCACCTGCTCCGACACCGGCACCAGCTCTACAAGGACCACCATCTCCGGCAGCAGCAGCGGCTTCGGCACCTGCACCAACACTTGCACGTGCATCTGCTCCGGCCCATGCTGTTGCACCAGCAATAGACTAGGCTGCAGTTCGCACTTTATATACCAAAGTCCTTACAAAAACCGACATCTCCACCTTCTTGGTAAGCATTGGCCGCCCAAGTGCTTCGTTCTTTTTTCTTTCCATGTTGTTTCACATGATTCACTGTGTTGATCTAACTGTTTGGGTATGTCTTCTTGTTTGCAAACAGAGAATTCCTAGAGCAACGAGGGAGTCGTTCAACAATCCGGGCGACCGCGGCCAAGTTTCTCCTACCATGCGCAGCCTTGGTGTGAATGAACCTGCTCAATATATCGTAAGTACAAAGGATGGTCGCATGATGATTGATGCTAAAGGATGGTCAAGGTTCAAATCTAAATCATATCTTGCGGTAGGGGATGATGTCAAAATCGAACTTTCTCGGCAAGGAGAGCTGGTCCCAATCAACTTTGAAATTCTTCAGTAGTAGCACGCAACTGCCTAACAGATCTATCCTCCGAAAGATTTTGATGTAATAATCTAGCATGGTGAAACAAGTGTCCTATGTGTATAAGTAGTACGATAGTATTATTTATCACATGGTATATCGTTGATAGAATTGCAACTCTGATTGCAGGTTAGGAACCGTCGTTCGATTTCATTCCAACAGCTGCCGTGCTTTATTCAATTTTGTGTATTCGCCTTGCGACAGCATCTAAAACCAGCATCGTACCGATCGCTTGCAATATGAAAAGCGCTGAGGTAGAACACATGGGCCCCCAAACATGCAGGGTCGGCCTGCGGCCCAAAGTCCAGAACCTGGTTTCGAGAAGCACTAGCTCAGTGCAGAAGTGGCGTCCTCCTCCTGCTGTGGGTTGGACGAAGATGAATGTTGATGCTGCGTTATCTCGCAATGGTGAAAGGGAAGCCCTAGCAGTTGTGAGCCGGGATCATACATGCTTCTTCCTTGGAGCATCGGCACTGGTGTGTGAAAGTGTTACTGATCCAGAGATCCTAGAGGCAATGGCATGCTGCGAGGGGCTATCTTTGGCTCTCGACTTAAACCTGCAACAAGTTCAGATTAGCACCAATTGTTCAGCAATAGTCAAGCATATCGGAGAGGCATACTTGGGGCCCAGCAAAGTTATTATGGACGAGATCAAGATGAAGAAGAATATGTTCCAAACCATGGAGATCATACATGAAAAACGCGAGTGTAATGTTATAGCGCATGTGCTCGCAAAAGATGCTACTTCTTTGCCCTGTGGACGCCATCTTTGGCTCACAGGAACACCCAAAATTATTTGTATACCTATGACTGTTAATCTTCAATAAAGAAGCTTTTATCCCTCAAAAAAAATCTGAGTATTATATTCTCAGCTGAACCCCCATAATGCCCGTGCGTTGTAGAGGGAGTATATTTCTTGGCAAGGTGAGCATGTGATATAAAAGATTTGTATATTTTTTACAGAGGGAGTATCTCTCTGTCAAAAAATATATTTATGTGTAACTAGTTACTCATGTCTTTCTACTTCCTTTCGCTAATATGTGGGGCAACCGGCAACGGGGTCCACGTGCCATATGCACAAATTAGAGTGCACAACTTCACGGTAGACACACCCCGGTCGTAGCGCCGCAGTAATGCCCAATGAGCTGTCAAATCACAACCCCCCTTTCCAGCTTGAGCAGTAAGCTGGACAGACGAAGCGGCAATATTTCACTGGGCCTGAATCCCCTTCTCCCTCGTCTACTTGTTCAGAGAAAACCCCCTCTTGGCGATTGCATAGGGGTTTTCTCATGGAGAACCAGGTACGAATTCTTCATCCATCCCCGATAAACCCAAGTCCCTTGGTCGCAGGTAATCCTAGGATGGCAGCCACCACCATTGATGCATTTTTCTTCCTACTGAATCTAGTGTGTTCCATTTGCAGTGTCCGAAGTGCGAGTACCCTACAGGTTTCTGCGCCCTCGACGAGACGCCACACTTGTTCCTTCTCATCCTAACACAACATTTTGAAATGCGCATAGTATGTTCCTAGAGTCCTCTTTTCTATCCGGGAGGGTGGGGTTTTTTTGAACATGCTGTGTTCTCATATTATTTTTCCTGCAGTGTATTATTTGCTCTGCTAGAACACATGTACTCAAGATGCTCGGCCTTGCCATAACTGAATACACTAGTTTAATGGTCACACTGAAGACAAGCCATGGATATAAGTTTCGAGTTGGGTTCACAAACCAAGAAGATCGTTGCTTTATTATGGCTGAACTTGGATAAACTTTCTCAAGTGTTACGGACTGAAAAGTTGGCGCATGAATGTTGATGGAAATAGCAGAACCTGGTCTCATCTTCACTGCGATCTTCCACCCCGATGTCGTTCCAATTGTTCATCCATGTTAGTTTTGTATCTGGTTCATGCTTGTTACCTCGATTACTTCTTAATCCACCTATTCTGTCTAACTAATCACAATTTAACTTTAGAAGTAGCAACGAATCTCTCACAAAGATGCTACTTCTCACTAATATTTTCTTATAATTGGTGGCACGTGTAGGTTTTTTCAGAGTTAAGCAGTCTGCTCGTTTGTTACTCTGTAATAACTCGGCTGTTACTGATGGCATTGAAGTTGACTGGATCGACATCCACAAGTTCCTACACTTTATTGATCGTCTTGAGGTCCTTGTGGGGCGTTTCAATGGTGGAAGGCCACGTGGGATATGTGTGCCACTACTGCACTCGTTGAACATGTCTAACTGTGTCAAGAAACTTATGGTACGAGCTATTTTCTGTTATATATATTGTTCATAAACTATTGCTTATACACAGTTTTACAGCTGTGATATTCTTGAAACAGGAACTACAGAGTTCTATTGTTCCTATACAGGTGCCTGACCATGGTCGGGTCAGACTTGCGCTTGGTCACAACATGATGTTTATGTCGACCTACTCAATTCCCCTTGGAGGTGAAAAGATACTTATTCATGGGTGGTTCTATTGTTCCTATACAGATGCCTGACCATGGTCGGGTCAGACTTGCGCTTGGTCACAACATGATGTTTATGTCGACCTACTCAATTCCCCTTGGAGGTGAAAAGATACTTATTCATGGGTGGTCTCAAATAATGAAGGCCCGTCCATCATGGAGAATAGGACAGAAGATTATGTTCATGCTTTTCCATGGCTCTAAAGTGAATATCCTGTTTATTGACCACGTTGCGAGATGAAGCCGCTTTCAGAAGGTTGTGGATGCGTGGGGTGGCGCCTGGTCCTTGTCCTGGGGCTTGGCGGCCTCACCCTTGGTTAACTGTAGGCAAAGAAGCACTATTCGAGGCGTGCTTTGTACGGTTGAACCTATATAAGTACTCATACCGCTTTCAGCTTTGGTTGTTAAGTGCCCCTGCTGGTTTCAGTTAAGGTTGCTAAGTACTCCTGCTGCTTTTACAGTCTATCGTGTTTCTTCAGTCCTGTCTTCCTCCAGCCGCCAAAACCAAACCAGCGCCGGCGGGGCGCCTGCTTCCGCCTCCCACGGCTGGCTGCGCCTCAGCACATGCATCGCCGCCCCACCGTCTCCTAAATCGTTAACGCCGACGTCCTCCACGCGCTTTGGTGCGCCCGCCGCGGCACCGCCCTCTCACGTTGTCAACATGGTCAACAAACAGCAGGAATCGGCAGAAGTACGTGGAGAGGATGACAGTAGGGGCCCACCACGTCAACGTGTGGAAAAATAAAATGCTTCCTCCTAGTGTTTTCCTGACATCTGGGACCCACGACATTGTGAGCGTATATAGTCAATAGACAAGAGAACAACACAAGATCGACTGACACCTAGGACGTAGCTACTCGAGCAGTATTTTTTTGTTTGGTATTGTTGAGACGGAGCAGGGTTTGAACTGGGTTGTGGCCCGTCTAGCCCAGGCTTATATTTTATGTTCACCATGTGACCAGCCCAACTATTTTTTCTTTGTGAAAATGAGCCCAGATTATTTTTTCTGAAGAATACCCAATCCAGGCCTACTTATTTTTCTACGCCCTGATGGGCTACAATTCTTTCAAGATGTTGATATGTCCATTTTGCATCATGCTTTTATATCGATATTTATCGCATTATGGACTGTTATTTCACTTTATGTCACAATACTTATGGCTATTCTCTCTTATTTTACAAGGTTTACATGAGGAGGGAGAATGCCGGCAGCTGGAATCCTAGGCTGGAAAAGTAGCAAATATTAGAGACCTATTCTCCGCAACTCCAAAAGTCCTGAAACTCCACGGAACATCTTAAAACAGATAAAGAAAAATCCTCGCCAAAGATGAAGGCCAGGGGGGCACACCCTGCTCACGAGGGTGGGGCGCTCCCCCCTAGGGCGTGCCCCCTACCTCGTGGGCCCCCTGGTGGCTCTCCGACGTCCATCTTTGTAACGCCCTCGATGCGGCTATATCTCTCATGTGTCGAAGCACGACTTAGAGGCATAACCGCATTGAGAGCAATGTTGCAAGTGAGGTAATCTTCACACAACCCATGTAATACATAAGGGAAAGAGATACATAGATGGCTTACAATCGCCACTTCACACAATTAAATGAATAAAGCATTACATCAACCAGATACAATCAAGGTCCGACTACGAAACCCAAAATAAAAGAAGACTACCCCAAATGTTACACAGATCCCCGATCGTCCCGACTGGGCTCCACTATTGATCAACTGGAAACGGAACAACACAAAGAACGAGATCTTCATCGAGCTCCTCCTTGAGCTTGGTTGCGTCATCTGCATAGTTCAACGGCACCTGCAAACTGGGTTTGGAAGTAATCTGTGAGTCACGGGGAGTCAGCAATCTCACACCCTCGCGATCAAGACTATTTAAGCTTATAGGAAGGGTAAAAGGTATGAGGTGGAGCTACAGCAAGCGACTAGCATATTTGGTGGCTAACATACGCAAATGAGAGCGAGAAGAGAAGGCAAGGCACGTTCGAGAAACTATGATCAAGAAGTGATCCTAGAATAACCTACGTCAAGCGTAACTCCAACACTGTGTTCACTTCCCGGACTCCGCCGAGAAGAGACCATCACGGTAACACACGCGGTTGATGTATTTTAATTAAGATAAACTTCACGTTTTCTACAACTGGACATTAACAAATTCCCATCTGCCCATAACCGCGGGCACGGCTATCGAAAGTTCAAATCCCTGCAGGGGTGTCCCAGCTTAGCCCATCACAAGCTCTCACGATCAACGAAGGATATTCCTTCTAGCGGGAATACCCGATCAGACTCGTAATCCTGGTTACAAGACATTTCGACAATGGTAAAACACGACCAGCAAAGCCACCTAGATGTGCCGACAAATCCCGATAGGAGCTGCACATATCTCGTTCTTAGGGCACACCGGATGAGCCAGACGTCGGGTGGGCCAGCACAGAGTTGCCCCTGGTAGCTCCGGACATCGCGCAGTTTGGACCAACACTTAGAGGACCACTGACCCGGGGGTTTAAAATAAAGATGACCCTTGAGTATGCAGAACCCAAGGGAAAGAAAAGGCCAGGTGGCGAATGGTAAAACCAATGTTGGGCATTGCTGGAGGAGTTTTATTCAAGGCGAACCGTCAAGGGGTTCCCATTATAACCCAACCGCGTAAGGAACTCAAAATCCGGGAACATAACACCGATATGACGGAAACTAGGGCGGCAAGAGTGGAACAAAACACCAGGCATAAGGCCGAGCCTTCCACCCTTTACCAAGTGTATAGATGCATTAATTAAATAAGAGATATTGTGATATCCCAACAAAATAACCATGTTCCAAACATCGAACAAATTTCAATCTTCACCTGCAACTAACAACGCTATAAGAGGGGCTGAGCAAAGCGATAACATAGCCAAACAACGGTTTGCTAGGACAAGGTGGGTTAGAGGCTTGGCTTAACAATATGGGGGCATGATAAGCAAGTGGTAGGTATCGCAGCATAGGCATAGCAAAAAAGAGCGAGCAACTAGGAAGCAAAGATAGAAGTAATTTCGAGGGTATGGTCATCTTGCCTGAAATCCCACAAGGAAGAAGAACGAGTCCATGAAGAAGACAAACGGATGTAGTTGAACGAATCCTCACAAACGCGACGTTATCAGAACCAACCCGAAGAAGGAACACCGGAAAGAAGCAAACAACATAATAAACAACCATCACATAACATGGCATGATGCACAATCAAGTATAATGCATGTCCGGTTTAAATGTGCATGGCAAAGCAAAGTGGATAAACAACACTACAAATTAAGTGGAGATCAATATGCAACTCCGTTGCTTATTGACGAAACACCACATTCAGGTTATTTAGTTTGATCTCGTTTATGTACCCAACAATATTAAATGTTGATTAACATGGCAAGAGGTGTAGCATAACAAACTATACCATCTAAACAATTTAAATGGGGCCGGATATAATAAAAAACAAAACCGGTAAATCCCCATATGCAATTATCAATTTGGTGCAACAACAATTTTATCCAATCTTGAAGTTGTTATCATGATGCGGATGACATGTGCAAGTTTATGTAATATTTATTAAAAGTTGACAAAAGCATTATGAAACATTTGTCACCGTGGTGGAAAGGAAAAAGGGTGCCACGGCAACGATAACAAAATGGTGCCACAACAACGTTTCGGTTCCGGTAACACGATTGAGATACCGATGCAAAGAAGAAGTGTGCAGATGCGTGCAAAAGATGGTGGGGCGCTCCCGGATTCCGGGTGTCCCACGAGTCGATGGCATGGAAGCGTGAGACACTCCGGACACGGTGTAGACAAAGGGTGCATCTCATACATCACAAGCATTCCTTTTCGGACGATCGTCTCGGGGTTATACCTTTGAAGCGTGCGTTTTCGAAGTGTACCGAGTCGGCGTAGAGTTAGTAGTGGAAGTAGACGTTCTCGGACGTCGAGGGAAGTAGTGGAACTATCATTCATCGGTGATCCATGGTACGGTAGTGAAGGTAGAGGTACACGATGTCTTGTCGAAAATCACGGCGGCGGTAGTTGTACCCATGTTGTTGTTGAACTTGATGGAACCAATGTCCTCGAGGGTAGTCGTGGGAAGTAGTCGTACTCGCGAACTTGTCGGATCCACGGCGATGGTAGTTGTTCACGGCGCTTGTGACTAGCGCTTCTTTGGGCAACGGTAGTCGTGCACGTCCGTAGATGTTTGGGATCACGACGAGGGACTTGACGTCCACGGAGGGTCGACGGTAGTTGTTCTCGTATCATCGTGGAAGTAGTTGCACATCTCATAGAGGTACTTGACGATTTCGGAGACGGTGGAAGACGAACTTGGCGGTCCTCGTCGTCCTGGTACTTGGCATTATTTCCGGTTCGGTGATCGTTTTAGGCGTCGGGCGTCGTGGAGGAACTTGACGTTCTTAGCTATTCCGAAGACGGCGGTAGTGGAAGTAGTGGTTCCTGTTCCATAGTTGAACTTGTCGAATCCGAACTCTTCGAGGGTCGTCATGGTACTTGATGATATCTAGGACAATCTTGTGACTTGCCGATCTCCGTCGGGGTACTTCGTCTCGGGTTTTGGCGACGGTAGCGGAACTTGCATCGGTCGAAGAGGAACTTGGTGTATCCACGCGTAGGGGTACTTGGCAATCGACGGATGTCGTGGTACTTGTCGGTCTGGGTCTTGGCGTAACCGGTGCACACAAACATTCCAACTCAGGCTTCACGGAGGCATCGGTTCAAGCTGCTCCTGCTCGGGAGGAGGCACTGCAAGCGTGCAACAGCTAAAGAGCCCCCGGTCTTAGCATCAACAGAAAATGGAGGCGCACAAGAGGGGGTGTGGTACGCTGCTGCTGCTTGTGGATGGCGTGGACGGCACAACGTGGAGGGGCTCAAGAACGAGCAGGGGACCGAGACCCTGGCCATGGCCTTGCGGGCGAAGGGCACATGTGGAGACGGAAGCAGGGGCGCTGGCGGCTGGGAACGGAGGCAACAACGGTGGCCTGGCATGGGAAAGGTCGGCACGCGCGACACTGCGGATGATCCATGGGGCACGGCAGCGGATGGAGCACGAAGGGTAGCAGAGGAACAAGCATCCATGGAAGCAAGGAACTTGATGATTCCGTCGACAACTGATGGAACTTGGTGGGGAATGGCGAGGCGGCGGCAGTCCGACGACACGGTGCAGCAGGACGGCGAGGTGGATCTTGGGGAAGGGGCACGGCGCGGCAGATGAGGGTCCACGCGTGCAGGGTAGCTGCCTGGAGCTCGCCGGAGTAGCTGTAGGGGAGGCATGGCGGCACTCGGAGGAGGTTGAGGAAGGCAGGGCCGCGCTGGTTGACGACGAGGGCGACGGGGAGGTCCGGTGGCGCGGCACCAAGGGCGGCAAGGAGGAGGTCGGGCGCGGGGGTCTCGCGGTGGAGGCGGTGACACGGACTGGATGTGCGCGCAGGCTGCGAGGGAGGGAGAGGGGATCGAGTGGTTCTGGGGCTGCGGGGTTGGAGGGAAGGAGACGAAGGAGATGGGATCGAACGAACGCCAGGGGTGCGAGGCGATGGTCTCGTGGTGGCGGAGGGAGACGAGGGAGTGAGATGGGATCGGGCTAGGGTTATTATTAGGTGGGGGCGCAGCTGGGCCAAGGGGCAAATGGGCCTAGGTGCAGGCAGGAGGCCTAGCTGGCTGAGGGGAAGGTTGGGCCGGTTAGAGGCCCAGCTAGGCTGGACTCTCTTCTCCCTCTCCCCTATTTCCTTTTTTTTAAAACAGAGAAATAAAGAGAAAGGAAAAGATAGAAGGGAAGGTTAGAGGAAGAATTTGGGCATGAGGTTAAATTTCCCGGACTCATAAAAATGAGTTTGTTCCGAGAAAAATGCATTTGGCACCGCTTGAAAGGATTGCATTCAAACACATTTGAATGTGATTCAAATAAGTTTGAATTAGAAAAACATTTTTGGAGAGTCCAAAAATGGTCGGAATTTTTGTGGAGATCGGGAAAGCGATGAAAGAAGATATGGGCAAAGTTTGAGGACCAAACTCGAAGCAGAAAAGTCATGGGGAATATTTGCAAGTGTGTTATGTTTAATTCCAAAAGAATGGAATATTTATTATAGCTCCCTAATATTGAGAGGATATGTTATAAAGAGAATCACCATGGGAATTCCTCGGTTTAAATGGAACGAAGATCCATGCAATTTATTTAGTGAGTTTTAAAACGGGTTGCATGATGACATGATGCAATGCACATGATGCAAAGATGAAATGCAACAGACCAAACAAATCACACGACGAAACCCAGAAATCATGGAAGGCACCTGAAACTCCGGTCTTGGGGCATCACAACACTCCACCACTACGAGAGGATCTCGACCCGAGATCCAGAATGGCACCAGAGGGAAAACAGAAGAGAAGAGAGAAGAGGCAAAACTAAATTGCTTCTTTGACAAACGAGTGAAACCAAAGAACCTTGCGAGGTTGAAAAAATTGAGAGAAAAGGAATACAATGAAGATGAACAAAGTGGAAAACACTCCGTTAGACAAGGAACCAGAAATACGGCGAAAAAGATGAGCTTAAATGACAGGATTGACATTGAAGCCACTCCGGTCAAAAGAAAATAGAGAAGGAATCAGAATGATATAATTTGGGCAGCACTCCGACTGAAAATGGAAGGAAAAGAACATGAACTTGACAAGATGAGAGGATACTTGATGAGATCAACAACATACTGCCTCCGGAACTATTGAAAGAATGGTACAAAGGGTAAGAAAGATTTCAGATGGCACTCCGATTGAGAAGGGAGGCAAAACTTGATAAGATGAGAGAGCTCGAATGAAAACACGACACTCCGGTTGAAAAAGGGATAAGCAAAAGGAAAGAGCATGATCTAGGCAAAACTATATGATAGGATGAAGAGATCAACATCACCAAACCCCCAGACGAAATGAGAGGATGGAATGGAATGAACGGAGGGGAAAACAAGATCTTCTACCTCAAATGAGCTTGAAAAGCATGTTTAGGAGAAAGGTCAAACGGAGTTGTTGGAAAAAACCAACAACGAAAAGAATAAGCTTGTAGTGGACTTATGGAGAACATCTCAAAACCAAGAGGTGAAATTCTGTCACTAATGTAAACAATAGATTGGATTGATATCAACAAGGGGACAAGAAACATATTTCGCCGGGAGGATAGATGAAGAACTTGGGTCATTTATAAGCACCATAAATAGCAACAAACCTTAGGGAAGGCTTTAGGTGAAACATGACACAAGATAACTCCAACGAAGAGGTTGATGGATTTAAAATACCTCATTCTTAACAACATGTGAATCATGAAACATAAACTCAAATTATGAAGAATGACATAACACCACCTCAAATGATAAGGTTGAAAGAATTGCACTTTGAAATGCAACATCAAGAATACTTGAGCTCCTCTGAAAAATAATCTCGATGAACACTTCGAGAAGGAATTAAATCCTTGATGAACCACCATGTAAAGCCTCCATGAAGAACTCTGGTAACAAAAAGGATGATCAAACAAAAGGGAAAAGAAGTTGAAACACAAGGTGAAACCTTGCGATTATTTAGATGGAGCTTCGCGACGAGATAAAATGGAAAACCTCGGAACTCCGGAAAAGAAAGATGAAACAATTGAAACCGAGAATTTGAAGAATCTCCGGAATAAGGAATTAATCACTTGGATGAACAAAAAAATTAAGAATTTTTTTATGCTTATCCTTCACCAATTTAAATTGATGACAAGAAGCGGATTTGGCATACTACTTATTCTTGTAGAAAGGATTAAGGTAGATATAGCACAAACTTGAGAAGGTCTTCAACGATCCACTAGAAGGATTGAAACAACGAATAAATTGATATGATAATGAATGACGAGAACTCTTGAATGAACCACCGTAAAAATTGAAAACGAATGAAGTAAAGGGATGAATCACCGGTAAGAATTAGCAAATGAACGAAGATACATGAGAGAGTTTAGATACAAAAGAACGAGGAGATCAAGAACTGATTAGAGGGTATTTGATTGATGCACTGGTAAGATTTGGATAACAAGAGCTGAAAGCTGGAATGAATAATCTTGAATTGATGACCTCCAGAGAATCAAACTGAAAAGACTCCTGAATTGCTCCGGATGGGTGAAAAGAATTCTGACAATCGAAAACAATTATGAGAGGATGGCAACAAGCTAGAATCACGAATCTTGAAGAAAATGGAGCAAGATTTAAGAGAAACTCTTCTTCGGTCTTCAAAATCTGAGAATGACGACGAGAAACACCACCAATAATTATTGAGGCACTCCGGAATGAAGAATGTAAAGGTTGATCCAACGATGAAAAGAATTTGAAAGATCTTGGAGAAATACATATGACTGATGATGAATCATTCTTACGTCAAACTTCGAAAAGAAATTTAAGGATAGCTCCGGGAAAAGAAGAGTCAGGTAAGATCCTGGGAAAAGACCTATGGGTTAGGGCCCACTTAAAAGATACACCGTAGAACGATTTAAAAGAGGGAAAGCACCGGTTGAATAAAATGGCTTGAATGAGATAACAACCTTGAAATAGGTTGAACAGATCTTGAATGACAAGACGAGCCTTTTGAGATATCTTGAGCACTCCAGAACAAATGTATAGCGGGAGGTGAATGATTAAGAGGTGCACCGGTATGAGATGGTATTTGAAACGAGGAAAGGATATGATCAACAAAGATTGAATTGTTTCCACTGGAGAAGAAAAGAACAAAGAATGATGAGCTTGACGCTCCATTAGAATCTTCATGAGAATCACCGGATAAGAACATTAACGGAAAAGAATGGAGATACTTCTCTTCAATGAGATGATACTTGATTAAGAAATCTGAGTCCTCGAAGAAAAACAAGGGTGGGTGGGAGGGAAAACAAAGGCAGCTTGGGACAGATAAAATGAGCAACGTTGAGAAGAACTGATAATTGATCTTGCGGATGTTGAAATGATCGGATCCACTTGAAGAGAAAACACACCGGTTGAAAAAGAATTAACATGACAATCTCGATTGTCATGAAGGATTAGTATTCACATAGAAATGTGAGAACACCACTTAGGACAGGTATGGAATCAACATTTGACTTCGAAGCAACTCGAATACCACAACTCAAAACAAAACAAAGAATTGGCTTGCAGAATAAGCCGGAGCAAACATACGATAGAGATTTCGTCCGAAGTTTTCATGGTGGGGCCTACACGGGCTCGATCGTACAGCACCATCATGTACAACGCAGTGCACATGACACACGAAGCGTCCCCGAGTCGGCAAAGCCAAGGACTCTTTAAGACACAACGAGACCACTGTAAAACCAACCGTGGATAAGTGGACCACTAGACGTCGAACCCCAATTTCATATCATACATCTGTCAGAAAGATTCCTAAGAGCTACTTGAATTCCCACTTATAAACTCCCGAAACTTTCCGGTTATGCAATCAGGTGTTGGGGATACAGGGGAAGCATAATATCTCAGCCAAAACTAGCAAATCCTACATCCAGCTGTATCCATCCTTCAACACATAACCAAGAAACCTTCAGAAATCGATTACCTCAACCTTCGAAAAGCATCCGTTATACGAGTTATGGCAATACTCCCGAACACCCTCCCCAGTACTTGGTGGTGTCGAGGTTATCTCATCAACAACTGCATAAAAGAGATTTTCGATGTCGGCGAAACTAAACTCAGGTATTCCAGAACTGCAATGATAAAATTGTGACGACAACACCTCGGAGATCAACTCCCCGGGACACTGCCACAACTCCTAAATGATAGGAGGCACCAAGAACAATGTTCTCATCACAAAACCATCGGAACGATTCCAAGATACCCGTGTGATCCTAAAAAAGTTAGTGAAATTTTAGAAGAGAAGAGTCAAAACTCTACGTCAGGATGCCTCACCAGAGCGATGAAGGGACTGAGGAGTAAAAAGAATCCTACTCTTCGATATATATAATCCTAAAAGACTCAAAAAAACTTCTATACTCAACAACGCCAGCGATTCGATCAAGCAGGGGGCTCCTAAGTCGGGGAAGGCTCTGATACCAACTTGTAACGCCCTCGATGCGGCTATATGTCCCACGTGTCGAAGCACGACTTAGAGGCATAACCGCGTTGAAAGCAATGTCGCAAGTGAGGTAATCTTCACACAACCCATGTAATACATAAGGGAAAGAGATACATAGATGGCTTACAATCGCCACTTCACACAATTACATGAATAAAGCATTACATCAACCAGATACAATCAAGGTCCGACTACGAAACCCAAAATAAAAGAAGCCTACCCCAAATGCTACACAGATTCCCGATCGTCCCGACTGGGCTCCACTACAGATCAACTGGAAAAGGAACAACACAAAGAACGAGATCTTCATCGAGCTCCTCCTTGAGCTTGGTTGCGTCATCTGCATGGTTCAACGGCACCTGCAAACTGGGTTTGGAAGTAATTTGTGAGTCACGGGGACTCAGCAATCTCACAACCTCGCGATCAAGACTATTTAAGCTTATAGGAAGGGTAAAAGGTATGAGGTGGAGCTGCAGCAAGCGACTAGCATATTTGGTGGCTAACATACACAAATGAGAGCGAGAAGAGAAGGCAAGGCACGTTCGAGAAACTATGATCAAGAAGTGATCCTAGAATAACCTACGTCAAGCATAACTCCAACACCGTGTTCACTTCCCGGACTCCGCCGAGAAGATACCAACACGGTAACACACGCGGTTGATGTATTTTAATTAAGATAAACTTCAGGTTTTCTACAACCAGACATTAACAAATTCCCATCTGCCCATAACCGCGGGCACGGCTTTAAAAAGTTCAAATCCCTGCAGGGGTGTCCCAACTTAGCCCATCACAAGCTCTCGCGGTCAACGAAGAATATTCCTTCTAGCGGGAAGACCCGATCAGACTCGGAATCCCAGTTACAAGACATTTCGACAATGGTAAAACAAGACCAGCAAAGCCACCCAGATGTGCCGACAAATCCCGATAGGAGCTGCACATATCTCGTTCTCCGGGCACACCGGATGAGCCAGACGTCGGGTGGGCCAGCCCAGAGTTGCCCCTGGTAGCTCCGGACATCGCTCAGTTTGGACCAACACTCAGAGGAGCACTGACCCGGGGGTTTAAAATAAAGATGACCCTTGAGTATGCAGAACCCAAGGGAAAGAAAAGGCTAGGTGGCGAATGGTAAAACCAATGTTGGGCATTGCTGGAGGAGTTTTATCCAAGGCGAACCGTCAAGGGGTTCCCATTATAACCCAACCGCGTAAGGAACTCAAAATCCGGGAACATAACACCGATATGACGGAAACTAGGGCGGCAAGAGTGGAACAAAACACCAGGCATAAGGCCGAGCCTTCCACCCTTTACCAAGTGTATAGATGCATTAATCAAATAAGAGATATTGTGATATCCCAACAAAATAACCATGTTCCAAACATCGAACAAATTCCAATCTTCACCTGCAACTAACAACACTATAAGAGGGGCTGAGCAAAGCGATAACATAGCCAAACAACGGTTTGCTAGGACAAGGTGTGTTAGAGGCTTGGCTTAACAATATGGGGGGCATGATAAGCAAGTGGTAGGTATCGCAGCATAGGCATAGCAAAAAGAGCGAGAAACTAGCAAGCAAAGATAGAAGTAATTTCGAGGGTATGGTCATCTTGCCTGAAATCCCGCAAGGAAGAAGAACGAGTCCATGAAGAAGACAAACGGACGTAGTTGAACGAATCCTCACAAACACGACATTATCAGAACCAACCCGAAGAAGGAACACCGGAAAGAAGCAAACAACATAATAAACAACCATCACATAACATGGCATGATGCACAATCAAGTATGATGCATGTCCGGTTTAAATGTGCATGGCAAAGCAAAGTGGACAAACAACACTACAAATTAAGTGGAGATCAATATGCAACTCCGTTGCGTATTGACGAAACACCACATTCAGGTTATTTAGTTTGATCTCGTTTATGTACCCAACAATATTAAATGTTGATTAACATGGCAAGAGGTGTAGCATAACAAACTATACCATCTAAACAATTTAAATGGGGCCGGATATAATAAACAACAAAACCGGTAAATCCCCATATGCAATTATCAATTTGGTGCAACAACAATTTTATCCAATCTTGAAGTTGTTATCATGATGCGGATGACATGTGCAATTTTATGTAATTTTTATTAAAAGTTGACAAAAGCATTATGAAACATTTGTCACCGTGGTGGAAAGGAAAAAGGGTGCCACGTCAACGATAACAAAATGGTGCCACGACAACGTTTCGGTTCCGGTAACTCGATTGAGATACCGATGCAAAGGAGAAGTGTGCAGATGCGTGCAAAAGATGGTGGGGTGCTCCCGAATTCCGGGTGTCCCACGAGTCGATGGCATGGAAGCGAGAGACACTCCGGACACTCCGGAAAGCATTAGTCACTGCACCTGTTGTTCAGCCACCTGATTGGAATGTACCCTTTGAAATTATGTGTGATGCTAGTGATTATGCTGTAGGTGCTGTTCTAGGGCAAAGAGTTGATAAGAAATTAAATGTTATTCATTATGCTAGTAAGACTCTAGACAATGCTCAAAGAAATTATGCTACTACTGAAAAAGAGCTTTTAGCAGTTGTATTTGCTTGTGATAAGTTCAGATCTTATATTGTTGATTCTAAAGTAACTATTCAAACTGATCATGCTGCTATTAAATACCTTATGGAAAAGAAAGATGCTAAGCCTAGACTTATTAGATGGGTTCTCTTGCTATAAGAATTTGATTTGCATATTGTTGATAGAAAGGGAGTTGAGAACCCCATTGCAGACAACTTGTCTAGGTTAGAAAATATTCTTGATGACCCACTACCTATTAATGGTAGCTTTCCTGATGAACAATTAAATGTTATAAGTACTTCTCATAGTACTCCATGGTATGCTGATTATGCTAATTATATTGTTGCTAAGTTTATACCACCTAGCTTCACATACGAACAAAATAAAAAGTTCTTCTATGATTTGAGACATTACTTTTGGGATGACCCACATCTTTATAAAGAAGGAGTATATGGTGTTATTAGACGTTGTGTACCTGAGCATGAACAGGAACAGATCCTACGCAAGTGTCATTCTGAGTCTTATGGAGGACACCACGCTGGAGATAGAACTGCACATAAGGTATTGCAATCTGGTTTTTATTGGCCTACTCTCTTCAAGGATGCCCGTAAGTTTGTCTTGTCTTGTGATGAATGTCAAAGAATTGGTAATATTAGTAGACGTCAAGAAATGCCTATGAATTATTCACTTGTTATTGAACCATTTGATGTTTGGGGCTTTGATTATATGGGACCTTTTCCTGCCTCTAATGGATACACACATATTCTAGTTGCTGTTGATTACGTTACTAAGTGGGTAGAAGCTATTCCAACTAGTAGTGCTGATCACAACACTTCTATTAAAATGCTTAAGGAAGTTATTTTTTCGAGGTTTGGAGTCCCTAGATATTTAATGACTGATGGTGGTTCACACTCTATTCATGGTGCTTTCCGTAAAATGCTTGCTAAATATGATGTTAATCATAGAATTGCCTCTCCTTATCACCCTCTGTCTAGTGGTCAAGTAGAGTTGAGCAATAGAGAGCTCAAATTAATTTTGCAAAAGACTGTTAATAGGTCTAGAAAGAATTGGTCCAAAAAACTTGATGACGCATTATGGGCTTACATAACTGCATACAAAAATCCTATGGGTATGTCTCCGTATAAAATGGTTTATGGAAAAGCATGTCACTTACCTCTCGAACTAGAACATAAGGCATATTGGGCTATTAAAGAGCTCAACTATGATTTTAAACTTGCCAGTGAGAAGAGTTTATTTGATATTAGCTCACTTGATGAATGGAGAACCCAAGCTTATGAAAATGCCAAGTTGTTTAAAGAAAAAGTTAAAAGATGGCATGACAAAAGGATACAAAAGCGTGAGTTTAATGTAGGTGATTATGTATTACTATACAACTCTCGTTTAAGATTTTTTGCAGGAAAACTTCTCTCTAAATGGGAAGGCCCTTATGTTATCGAAGAGGTCTATCGTTCCGGTACCATAAAAATCAACAACTTCGAGGGCACGAATCCGAAAGTGGTAAACGGTCAAAGAATCAACCATTATATCTCAGGTAATCCCATAAATGTTGAAACCAATATTATTGAAACCGTAACCCCGGAGGAATACATAAGGGACACTCTCCGGAACGTTTCAGACTCTGAAAAGGAATAGATATGTGGTACATTAAGCAAACCGACTCCAAAACAATTTTTAAGGCAATATTTCTCTGTTTTGGAATATTTAGAAAAATAGAAAAATAAGTAGCAGTCCGGGAAGGACACAACGGCCCACGAGGGTGGTGGCCACGCCCTACCCCCCTGGGCGCGCCCCTACCTCGTGAGCACCTCGTGTGCTTTCCGGACTCCGTTTTCTTGCACATTACGTATTTTGGTCGGTAAAAATTCATTATATAACCTCCCGAGGGTTTTGACTCCCGTATCACGCAAACCTCCTCTGTTCTTGTTTCTAGCTATTTTTTGTCAGGGTTTTCCAGGCTAGGCATCATGTCATCTCCCTCCTCCAACAATGGTGACAACGATGCTTAGCTAATGAAGATAGATCTGAAGAGGGAAGAACCCACGAGGGTCATCAAGGATGAAAGGATCAAGAAGGCCACGGAGGATCAAGCTCCAGCAGCAAAAGACATCCTTCAACCTGATCATAACCTTCTTACCCCAACTGAGATCGAAGCTTTCAAGATGATTGAGTTAGCTCGTATACAAAACAAGTATCTCACACAAGAAAATATTTTGTTGAAGGAGCATATTGTTGCACTCAAGGGCATTATTCGCAAGCTGGAGGACCTCTTACGCCTGATGTGCGATTATCCGTCGCCTCCACCTTCTTCACCGACAAAGGAAACATAATCACATGGGTTTTGGCACTCCCCTTGTCAACTGCCAAGCATGGGGGAGGTGCCCCGGTATCATATCATAATCACAACTCCTATCTTTACCATTTTTCTTAGTTTGATCCTATTAGTAGTATCTTGATCTAGTAGAATAAAGTTTATGGCATGATCTAGTTTTGAGTTTTGCTTTATGATCTCTTTGTGTAATCGAGCCCGTGAGCTATATATAATAAAGATTAGTGTTGAGTCAAGGGCTTGATTATTTTGCCATGATCTTGGGAGAATAAAAGAAAAGAGAAAAAGAATAAAAAGAAACAAAGAGTTCATATTGATCTTATTGAGAGTAATGACTTCACATAGAAAGAGTATGATGATTAAAAGTTGTTGGGAGTTGGTAGACATAGCTTTGGTCATTGTTGCAATTAATAGGAAGTAATAAGGAAAGAGAAGTTTTCACATATAGATATATTATCATTGACATCTTTTATGATTGGGAGCACTCATTAAAATATGACATGCTAAAGAGTTGATGTTGGACAAGGAAGACAACATAATGAGTTATGTCTTTCTTATATCAGAGATAAAGTATGTTGTCATGGATCCTCTAACTTGTTGAGCTTGCCTTTCCCCCTCATGCTAGCCAAATTCTCAGCACCAAGTAGAAATACTACTAGTGCTTCCAAATACCCTTAAACCAGTTTTGCCATGAGAGTCCACCATATCTACCTATGGATTGAGTAAGATCCTTCAAGTAAGTTGTCATCGGTGCAGAGCAATAAAAATTGCTCTAAATATGTATGATTGATTGGTGTGGGAGAAATAAGCTTTATACGATCTTGTGATGTGGAAGTAATAAAAGCGACGGACTGCATAATAAAGGTTCATATCACAAGGGGCAATATAAAGTGATGTTCTTTTGCATTGAGATTTTATATATCCAACCATAAAAGTGCATCGCAACCTTTGCTTCCCTCCGCGAAGGGCCTATCCTTTATTATTATCTTCTACCTTATGCAAGAGTCATGGTGATCTTCACCTTTTCTTTTTCATTTTATCCTTTGGCAAGCTTAGCATGTAGGAAAGAACATGATATATATATCTAATTGGATGTAGGGGAGCATGAACCATTATTGTTGACATTACCCTTGAGGTAAAAGGTTGTGGGGCAAAACTATAAGCCCCTATCTTTCTCTGTGTCCAATTAAAACTCCGTAACCACAAGTATTGCGTGAGTGTTAGCAATTATGGAGGACTAAATGATAGTTGAGTATGTGGACTTGCTTTTTAGTTCTGACATAGACTCTTTCTGATGTTATGATAAATTGCAATTGCTTCAATGACTGAGATTATAGTTTGTCAGAGCCCAATAAGGTTTATGATTTATACTTTTGCATTGTGAATAGATCATCACTTGAACATAAGTAATCATATGACAAAATCTATATATGTTGCTGTTATGAGAATAATCATGATGCCTTCATGTCCGTATTTTATTTTTATCGACGCCTCTACCTCTAAACATGAGGACATATTTATTGTTATCGGCTTTTCGCTTGAGGACAAGCGAGGTCTAAGCTTGGGGGAGTTGATACGTCCATTTTGCATCATGCTTTTATATCGATATTTATCGCATTATGGACTGTTATTTCACTTTATGTCACAATACTTATGGCTATTCTCTCTTATTTTACAAGGTTTACATAAGGAGGGAGAATGCCGGCAGCTAGAATTCTGGGCTGGAAAAGGAGCAAATATTAGAGACCTATTCTGCGCAACTCCAAAAGTCCTGAAACTCCACGGAACATCTTAAAATAAATAAAGAAAAATCCTCGCCAAAGATGAAGGCCAGGGGCCCACACCCTGCTCACGAGGGTGGGGGCGCCCCCCCCTAGGGCGTGCCCCCCCTACCTCATGGGCCCCCTGGTGGCTCTCCGGTGTCCATCTTCTCCTATATGAAGTCTTTCGATGAGAAAAAAATAAGAAGGAACTTTTCAGGACGAGACTCCGCCACCACGAGGCGGAACCTTGGCGGATCCAATCTAGAGCTCCAGCAGAGCTGTTCTGCCGAGGATACTTCCCTCTGGGAGGGGGAAATCATCACCATCGTCATCACCAACGCTCCTCTCATCGGGAGAGGGCAATATCCATCAACATCTTCACCAGCACCATCTCATCTCCAAACCCTAGTTCATCTCTTGTATCCAATTCTTGTCTCAAAGTCCGGGATTGGTGCTAGTAGGTTGCTATTAGTGTTGATTACTCCTTGTAGTTGATGCTAGTTGGTTTAATTGGTGGAAGATCATATGTTTAGATCCTATATGCATATTATTACCCCTCTGATTATGAACATGAATATGCTTTGTGAGTAAATACGTTTTTTCCTGAGGACAAGGGAGAAGTCTTGCTATTAGTAGTCATGTGAATTTGGTATTCGTTTGATATTTTGATAAGATGTATGTTGTCTAGCCTCTAGTGGTGTTATGTGAACGTCGACTACATAACACTTCACCGTTATTTGGGCCTAGAGGAAGGCATTGGGAAGTAATAAGTAGATGATGGGTTGCTAGAGTGATAAAAGCTTAAACCCTAGTTTAAGCGTTGCTTCGTAAGGGGCTGATTTGGATCCATATGTTTCATGCTATGGTTAGGTTTACCTTAATACTTTTGTTGTAGTTGCGGATGCTTGCAATAGAGGTTAATCATAAGTGGGATGCTTCTTCAAGTAAGAACAGCACCCAAGCACTGGTCCACCCACATATCAAATTATCAAAGTATCGAACGTGAATCATATGAACGTGATGAAAACTAGCTTGACGATATTCCCATGTGTCCTTGGGAGCGCTTTTCCTATTATAAGAGTTTGTTCCGGTTTGTCCTTTGCTACAAAAGGATTGGGCCACCTTGCTGCACTTTATTTACTTTTGTTACTTGTTGCTCGTTACAATCTATCTTATCACAAAACTATCTGTTACCACTTATTTCAGTACTTGCAGAGAATACCTTGCTGAAAACCGCTTATCATTTCCTTCCGCTCCTCGTTGGGTTCGACACTTTTACTTATCGAAAGGACTACGATAGATCCCATATACTTGTGGGTCATTAGACGCCTGCAAATCTTGAAACTAATATGAAATGGGTTGTAAATATAAAAAACAGATGACAAATTGGCAATTACTTTATAATTTCTGAATTTTATTACATTTTCAGATTCCTATTTCACTGGGCATTAACCTAATTTAAATATATCTTCAAAGTACTTTAAATCTGGCTGGACATTTTAGTATTAAAAATAGTTTGGAACCCACAGAAATATGCGAAATTGGCCCTGGCCAACCAAAAAACGACTACAATAAATTGCATAAGAAGTTGCCATGAGCTATATGTAAATTATTAAAAACAGAGGGAGTGGTCTGACTTGTGGGCCTGTTTAGTTGATGCGTATGCAAGATTTTTTTGGTTATGATATACGTCAACAAACGATTCTAGCAGAAGTAACCGTTGGATGTCAATCTAACGGCCGTCGTGTTTCTTCAATCTCTGATCTTCTTGCTCCAGCCGCCAAAGCAGCGCCGGCCGGACCACCTACTCCCGCCTCCTGTGGCCGGCTGTGCTGCCGCGCAGGCCTCAGCGCCCCCTACTACTCCCACCGCTGGCCAGGGCATCCCTCTACTCACCCACACCCCCTGTTATTCTGCAGCGACGGCAGCCTCACACCGCAGCCGAACTGGTGAACGCTCGTACTCCTCTCTGCGTGGGCATCCATTGCCGCGTCTTCCCCGGCTCCGCATCGTCCCCTTCCTATGCCTCGCCGTCGTCCACCACCGTGGTGCTCTCGGCGCCGCTTGGTCAATGTGGTCAACGACCGACTTCCATCAGAAGAGTACTATACGTGGAGAGGCTAACAGTTGGGTCCACGGCAGCCGCAAGGAAGTGCCTCCTTATTACGCAGAAAATAATTATTCCTCCACCTGACAGCGGGGACCCACCGGACGGGCCACCAGTATTTTTCGAAAAAAATCATTTCCCCTGACTGCTGGGACCCACCGGACGGGCCACCATATTTCGCGAAAAAAACGTTCCCCTCGCTGTCATCTCGGACCCACCGGAAGTGCCTCCTTATTACGCACAAAAAAATGAATACTCCCCCGGCTATCTGGGACCCACCTTGGTGGGAGGCTGACTTGTGGGCCTACTAAGTTGACGAGGACGAAGGGCTTTGTCAACTTACTCAATATGAACAATTCTAGCTCCAGTGACCGTACGGTGTCCATCCAACGGCCGTAGTGTTTCTTCAACCTCTGGTGTTCTTGCTCCAGCCGCCCAAAGCAGCGCCGGTCGTGGCGCATGCTCCTGCCTCCCGTGGCCGACTGTTCTGCCGCGGAGGCCTCACCGCCCCCTACTATTCCCACCGCTGGCCAGGCCCTGCGGTGACGGCAGCCTCACACCGCAGCCGAACCAGTGAACCCTCATACTCCTCTCCGCGCGGGCTTCCACTGCCGCGTCTTCCCCGGCTCCGTGTCGTCCCCTTCCTAGGCCTCGCCGTCGTCCACCGCCGTGGTGCTCTCGGCGTGGCGTGGTCAATGTGGTCGACGACCGACTTCCATCAGAAGAGTACTGTGCGTGGAGACGCTGACAGCTGGGTCCACGGCCGTAGCAAGGAAGTGCCTCCTTATTACACGCAAAATAATTATTCATCCACCTGACAGCGGGGACCCACCGGACGGGCCACTGTATTTCGTGAAAAAAAAAATTTCCCCTGACTGCTGGGACCCACCAGCTACATCTTCGCATGCAAGGAAGTGCCTGACAGTCGGGACCCACCTGGTCGAAGCGTACATAGCGTTGTCATTCTGGTGGCGAACGTGTACGTACATATATATTGGTCGATGTAGAGGCGTGCACGTGTCGTAGTAGAGGCGCGCACGTAGCATGTACACGTACGTACAGCGGCCAGGGTGCAAGAAAGAAAATACGGCCACGTATGTGTACATACGGGCGGGGTCTCGAACGCCTACTCGCGCATACGTACGGCCAAGGCTCGTGTACATGGCTGGGTCGGAATGGAGAAACATCGTCGTCGTCGTGTTCATGGGGAGGCAACGGAATGCGTCGTGTTCATGGGGATGCAACGGAATGCATCGTGTTCATGGGGAGGCAACGGAATGTGTCATGTTCATCGAGAGGGCTTGGACGGAAAAGGCGATGGAAACGTGCCTGGCGTACCGCAGAATGGAGGAAACGGCCTTGTGTTCTGTCACACCCTAGCTAGTCATGCATTAGAGTGTTGCATCATGTTTACTCATTCATCAGAAACTTGAAATGGGGATGACAGAACCCCCAGTCCCCTCTGAAACCAACTAGGGTTACTAAAATAATTTTTCAATGAACCTGAATTGCCCTTCTAAAATGCCCATCATTTTTGTCTTGGTTCAGAACCTCTGCCAAAAATGGTGCACATTTTCCTAGGCCATCCTAGGGTTTTTGAATTAAATCATAAATATTTGAATTTGGGCATTTAAAATAATATAAAATATTTAAATGCTCAAATATCTCCAAACTAAAATGTTTCATGTTGGAAATAATCCAACTATGGGCCAGGAATAGTTTGGTGATTTTTGAAGTTGCCTAGGTATTTTATTTAATTCAACAAAGTTGCAGATATATTAAATAAAACAGAAAACGGAAGAAAAAGGAAAAAACTTACCTGGGCTCCTCCCTGTGCGGCCCAGCCAGCTGGCCGGCCTAGCCAGCAACCGACCCAGCCCAGCACTGTAGCCCTCCGTCGTCTTCCTCCCCTCGCCCCGAAGCTGCTGCGTGCTCGCGCGCGCACGGCCGCGCGGCCACCTCCTGCTTGCCGACGACCTCCTGGCCGCGTGGACGACGCCCGCAGCCCGTCCCGATCCCCCCTGCTCTCTCTCACTCTCCCCGGCTCTTTCCTTCCTCTCCCTCGCTCTCTCTCTCTCACGGCCGAACACCACCGTCGCCGCCGTTCGCCACAGCAGCCATCTCCGGCCACCCCTCGCTTCCCCGACTAGCTCAGAAGCTCCGCCACAACTCCCTCTTCCTCCCCACCGCTCCACGGGTCCCCGGAAGCCCTGCATCGCCGCCACGTCGCCGTTCCCCTCTTCGGCTCCGATCATCGTCGCCGTCGAATTCGTCGTCTCCGGCACGTCCCCGAGCCCGCTTCGACGCCCACTGCAACCGCGGTGAGCTACGCCACCGTTTCCCCCTCTTCTCCCCCCTCGTTCCCTCACCATAGCCTCCTCCCCACCACGGCCGAACCTCCGCCGTCGCCGAGCTCGCCGTCGACGCAGCTCCGGTGACCATTTGGTCACCCCGGCGAGTCCAACAAGTTCGCAAGACCCCGTAGAGCATTCCTAGCGCCTCGCTTTGCTCGACTTCGAGCTCCAACCCCATTCCCGTGCACGACCGAACCCCGGCGGCCGCAGCCGAGCTCGCCGCCGTCGACTCCGGCCACCCCGACCCAAACGGACTCCGCCAAGAGCTGCGGGTCGTCCTCAGCTCCACTCCGGTGGTCTCCGCGGCCCCTCTGGTGGCCGAAATGGCCAAAACCACTCCCGCCGCCGCGTCGGGCTCGCCGGCGGCTAAACGCCGGCAGCCGACTTTGACTTTGACCACGGGTGGGCCCTGGTTGACTCCCCTGAGTCAATGACAGGTGGGGCCCAGCCCTGTTAATTAAACAGGATTAGTTTTATTTAACTTTTAATTAAATTAATCACCCTGACATGCGGGACCCACTGTCAGGTTTGACCCAGACCTGTTCCGTTGACCTGCTGACGTCACACTAACGTCAGGCTGACGCAGTAATTGATTTTCTGGATTTAAATTAAATCAGGAAATTCTAGAATATTAATTAAACTTCAAAAATTCATAACTTTTATTCTGTAACTCCAAATTGGACAAATTATATATGAAAAATGATCAGAAAAATCCAATCTATCCATCTGTACTATTTTCATGCATGATCAAACAAGTTAAATTGATGTTTTAAGCAGAATAAGGAAAAGCACTTAAAGAGGCCATGTTTGAGTTTGAAATTTGAATCCTTGATTCAAATTTGTTCAAACCCCTCTGGTTTTAGTTGCATTAGCCCAACACACTCATATTGCCATGTTTCATGCATGCATCATATTGTTGCACATTGTTTGGTGATGCTTGTGTATCGATGTCCTTTGCGACAGGTTCTGTCTCCGAGGAGTACCGTGATTACCCTAACGAAGAATCATATCCGAGCATCGAACCATCAGGCAAGCAACCAACCATTTGATCATATCGAAACAATCCCATGTTCTCGCTCCTGCTCTCTTTTACTGCATTAAGACAACGCGATTCAAACTGCTGTGTGCTACGGTAGTTGAACCCATTTCCTCTGCATGACCTGTCATTGCCACAATAACTAGATGAAACCCACTAGCATGTGTAGGAGTTGATTGAGCCATGTGTATGTGTTGTTCCTACCTTGCTATGCCTGCTATGCTTAGAGTCGTGTCAGGTCTGGTTCATCTGGGTGATGGGCTAGAGTGAAATGATTATGTCGGTAATGAGAGTGGTGTGGTGAACACGATTTGGTAAAGGTATCGATGAGAGGCCATGTAGGAGTACATGGTGGGTTGTTTCATTGAAGCCGACCTTAAGCACTGAGATCTGTATGTGTGATTTAAGATACAGCTACTACCATGCATTGGGCCCTGAAATATGACCCCGCTCGACTTCTTATTCACCCTAGCTCTCTGTCCAGGAGTTGCAAGTAGTTTCTGGTGTTTGTAGCCTACTGGAGGCCGTGGACAGCGCTGACCGTAGGGGTGGGCTGTGATGCGGTAGGTACGTGGCCGGGTGTACCGAATACCCGTTAGGTATCTCGGGAACCCTGTTCACATCGTTCGGGGCCGTATGGGAAACCTCGGCCGGACTCCCTGCGGATGGAACCTGAATAGGCGATAAACCTGGACTAGAGGCTTAAGTGTTTAGGTAGGTCGTGGTCTACACCCACGTCGGCTTTCGCTTGAAGTCTGCCGAGCACATATCGTGTGCAGACGCTAAGTGGTGGAAACATGTATGAGGAAGTACACCCCTGCAGGGTTATCATAATCTATTCGAATAGCCGCGTCCGTGGTAAAGGACTACTTGGTTGCCTATACAGTTCATAGACAAGTAAATGGAAACTGCTAAAAGCCTCAAGATAAGTGTGAGTGCCGAGGATGGCTCTTCCGTAGGAAGACGGAGGTGGATCCTCGGTAGTGTATTGAAGTGGTGAGTAGTGGACTCGTGTGCGCAAAACCATTTCAAGTTGGAGTATCGTAGGATAGCCTAGCCAAGAGTCAAAGCTGGCTTGCTGCAATAACTCCACCAACCCTTCTTGATACCATGCATGTATGTAGGATCTGATGTAAGTCTTGCTGAGTACCTTTGTACTCATGTTGCTATAATCTACATTTTTACAGAAGACGCTGCAACCCCTTCTGATGGGTTCTATGTAGACGTTGACATCAATGAGTAGGCTAAAGACCCAGGTGGTGACCCTGAGCTTGTGAAGGACCACGTAGTATAGCTAGGCTTTCCAAGCCTCTTTTATTTTACTAGTTGTCTGTACTCAGACAAGTTACTTCCGCTGTTGGATTGTATGACTGTATGACTTGTATGTTGGGTCGTGAGACCCGTACCTGTGTGTATGTTATGTATGGCTCTCTGAGCCTTAAATAAAGTACTTGTGTCGTAGAGTCATGTTGTGATGCTTCGTTGTATTTGCACATATCGAGCATATTGTGTGTATGATTGAAATGCTTGGTATGTGTGGGATCTGACTATCTAGTTGTTTATCTTTAGTAGCCTCTCTTACCAGGAAATGTCTCCTAGTGTTACCGCTGAGCCATGGTAGCTTGCTACTGCTCTGGAACACTTAGGCTGGCCGGCATGTGTCCTTCTTCGTTCCTGTGTCTGTCCCTTCGGGGAAATGTCACGCTTTGAGTACCGGAGTCCTGTTAGCCCGCTACAGCCCGGTTTACCGGAGTCCTGCTAGCCCAGTGCTACAGCCCGGACCCACTTGCTGATGACCGACACGTTCGAAGCTGGGTCATGGATGCCTGTCCCTGTAAGTCTGTGCCACTTTGGGTTTACAACTAGTCATGTCAGCCTGGGCTCTTTATCATATGGATGCTAGCGACACTATCATATACGTGAGCCAAAAGGCGCAAACGGTCCCGGGCAAAGGTAAGGCGACACCCGTGGGAATACCGTGCGTGAGGCCGCAAAGTGATATGAAGTGTTACCGGCTAGATCGATGTGACATCGAGTCGGGGTCCTGACAGCGTTGAATTAAATCAGGAAATTCCAGAATATTAATTAAACTTCAAAAATTCATAACTTTTATTCTGTAACTCCAAATTGGACAAATTATATATGAAAAATGATCAGAAAAATCCAATCTATCCATCTGTACCATTTCCATGCATGATCAAACAAGTTAAGTTGATGTTTTAATCAGAACAAGAAAAGGCACTTTAAAAGGCCATATTTGAATTTGAAATTTGAATCCTTGATTCAAATTTGTTCAAACCCTTCTGGTTTTAGTTGCATTAGCCCAACACACTCATATTGCCATGTTTCATGCATGCATCATATTGTTGCATATTGTTTGGTGATGTTTGTGTATCGATGTCCTTTGCGACAGGATCTGTCCCCGAGGAGTACCGTGATTACCCTAACGAAGAACCGTATCCGTGCAACGAACCATCAGGCAAGCAACCAACCATCTGATCATATCGATACAATCCCATGTTCTCGCTCCTGCTCTCTTTTACTGCATTAAGACAACGCGATTCAAACTGCTGTGTGTTACGGTAGTTGAACCCATTTCCTCTACATGACCTGTCATTGCCACAGTAACTAGATGAAACCCACTAGCATGTGTAGGAGTTGATTGAGCCATATGTATGTGTTGTTCCTACCTTGCTAAGCCTGCTATGCTTAGAGTCGTGTCAGGTCTGGTTCATCTGGGTGATGGGCTAGAGTGAAATGATTATGTCGGTAATGAGAGTGGTGTGGTGAACACGATTTGGTAAAGGTATCGATGAGAGGCCATGTAGGAGTACATGGTGGGTTGTTTCATTGAAGCCGACCTTAAGCACTGAGATCTGTATGTGTGATTTAAGATACAACTACTACCATGCATTGGGCCCTGAAATATGACCCCGCTCGACTTCTTATTCACCCTAGCTCTCTGTCCAGGAGTTGCAAGTAGTTTCTGGTGTTTGTAGCCTACTGGAGGCCGTGGACAGCGCTGACCGTAGGGGTGGGCTGTGATGCGGTAGGTACGTGGCCGGGTGTACCGAATACCCGTTAGGTATCTCGGGAACCCTGTTCACATCGTTCGGGGCCGTATGGGAAACCTCGGCCGGACTCCCTGCGGATGGAACCTGAATAGGCGATAAACCTGGACTAGAGGCTTAAGTGTTTAGGTAGGTCGTGGTCTACACCCACGTCGGCTTTCGCTTGAAGTCTGCCGAGCACATGTCGTGTGCAGACGCTAAGTGGTGGAAACATGTATGAAGAAGTACACCCCTGCATTGTTATCATGATCTATTCGAATAGCCGCGTCCGCGGTAAAGGACTACTTGGTTGCCTATACAGTTCATAGACAAGTAAATGGAAACCACTAAAAGCCTCAAGATAAGTGTGAGTGCCGAGGATGGCTCTTCCGTAGGAAGACGGAGGTGGATCCTCGGTAGTGTATTGAAGTGGTGAGTAGTGGACTCGTGTGCGCAAAACATTTCAAGTTGGAGTATCGTAGGATAGTCTAGCCAAGAGTCAAAGCTGGCTTGCTGCAATAACTCCACCAACCATTCTTGATACTATGCATGTATGTAGGATCTGATGTAAGTCTTGCTGAGTACCTTTGTACTCATGTTGCTATAATTTACATTTCTTTACAGAAGACGCTGCAACCCCTTCTGATGGGTTCTATGTAGACGTTGACATCAACGAGTAGGCTAAAGACCCAGGTGGTGACCCTGAGCTTGTGATGGACCACGTAGTATAGTTAGGCTTCCAAGCCTCTTTTATTTTACTAGTTGTCTGTACCCAGACAATGTACTTCCGCTGCTGGCTTGTATGACTGTATGACTTGTATGTTGGGTCGTGAGACCCGTACCTTTGTGAATGTTATGTATGGCTCCCTGAGCCTTAAATAAAGTACTTGTGTCATAGAGTCATGTTTTGATGCTTCGTTGTATTTGCACATATCGAGCATATTGTGTGTATGATTGAAATGCTTGGTATGTGTGGGATCTGACTATCTAGTTGTTTATCCTTAGTAGCCTCTCTTACCGGGAAATGTCTCCTAGTGTTACCGCTGAGCCATGGTAGCTTGCTACTGCTCTGGAACACTTAGGCTGGCCGGCATGTGTCCTTCTTCGTTCCTGTGTCTGTCCCTTCGGGGAAATGTCACGCTTTGAGTACCGGAGTCCTGTTAGCCCGCTACAGCCCGGTTTACCGGAGTCCTGCTAGCCCAGTGCTACAGCCCGGACCCACTTGCTGATGACCGACACGTTCGAAGCTGGGTCATGGATGCCTGTCCCTGTAAGTCTGTGCCACTTTGGGTTTACGACTAGTCATGTCAGCCCGGGCTCTTTATCATATGGATGCTAGCGACACTATCATATACGTGAGCCAAAAGGCGCAAACGGTCCCGGGAAAAGGTAAGACGACACCCGTGGGGATACCGTGCGTGAGGCCGCAAAGTGATATGAGGTGTTACCAGCTAGATCGATGTGACATCGAGTCGGGGTCCTGACAGCGTTGGTATCAGAGCCGGACTGCCTGTAGGTTCTCCAAGCCAACTGGTCGATGTTGAGTCTAGAAATTCTTTAGTTATATGTAGGGGAATTGTTTGTGGGTTGGAACGTAAGGCTCTTTTTACTCCTTATACCTTATGACTTTCTGATCTGAGTCAGTCCATTCTTCCACCGGGGGTTAAGGAATTAGGATCTATTCTCTCTATCAGGATCACGTGTTACTAATCAGTAGTACCTTATAAGTTTGATGGATACAGGCCTAGTTCAGTTCTACTACCACATTATGTTGCCAGAATGGTTTCAGAACTTTGATATGATGATGTTGAGTTCGTAATAGACCTCATTCCAGGAACCGTTCCGATTGCTAGAAGACCCTATAAGATGGCACCCCTAGAACTAGCCGAGCTTAAGAAACAACTCGATGACTCCTTGAAAAAGGGTTTCATCCGACCTAGTTCATCTCCGTGGGCTTGCCCCGTCCTATTCGTCAAGAAGAAGGATGGTACGGACCGGATGGTTGTAGATTACCGACCTGTCAATTTGGTCACAATCAAGAACAAATATCCACTTCCCAGGATCAACGATCTGTATGATCAGCTCGCTGGATCCCCAGTCTTCTCCAAGATGGATTTGAGGTTGGGCTACCATCAAATCAAAATCAGAAACGGGGACATTCCTAAAACGGCCTTTGTTACTCGCTATGGCCAATACGAGTACACCGTCATGTCCTTCGGTTTAACCAACGCTCCAGCCACCTTTTCTCGGTTAATGAACTCAATCTTCATGGAGTATTTGGATAAGTTCGTCGTAGTTTATCTCGATGATATACTCATCTACTCCAAGAACGAGGAAGAACATGCCGAACATCTAAGGCTAGTGTTGCAGAAACTTCGAGAGCATCGCCTTTATGCCAAATTTTCTAAATGTGAATTCTGGTTGCCAGAAGTGACCTATCTGGGTCATGTAATATCTGGTAAAGGTATTGCTGTTAACCCTGAGCGAGTTCAAGCCGTCCTTAATTGGACTCCACCTGAATTGGTCAAGCAAGTTCGGAGTTTTCTAGGCCTAGCGAGCTATTGTCGTCGCTTTGTCGAGAACTTCTCCAAAGTTGCTAAACCTCTAACCGAACTCCTCAAGAAGGATAAGAAGTTCGAATGGACTCCACAATGTGAGCACAGCTTTCAGGAACTGAAAAGACGCCTGACCTCTGCTCCCGTGCTGGTATCGCCAGACTTCTCCAAGGACTTTGTTATCTACTGCGACGCCTCGCGACAAGGACTAGGTTGCATTCTCATGCAAGATCGACACGTAATTGCTTACGCTTCACGGCAATTGCACCCACATGAGGAGAATTATCCTACTCATGATCTAGAGCTTGCAGCCGTAGTCTATGCACTTAAGACCTGGCGACATTACCTTCTCGGTAATCGTTGCGAAATATTCACTGATCACCAAAGTCTGAAGTACATTTCCACCCAACCGGATCTGAATCTCAGGCAAAGACGTTGGGTTGAATTGATCACAGACTTCGACTTAGGAATAACCTACACCCCAGGGAAAGCCAACGTCATGGCTGATGCGCTAAGTCGTAAATCTTATTGTAACAACCTGATGTTACAACAAAGTCAACCGCTTCTCCATGAGGAATTTCGGAAGCTTAACCTTCACATTGTTCCTCAAGGTTTTCTTTCCACCTTGGTAGCAAAACCTACTCTTACGGATCAAATCATCGCTGCCCAAAAGCGAGATAAGGGTATATCTAAAATCAAAGAGAACATTGCTAGCGGAGGTGCTAGTTGTTTCTCCACAAATGATCATGGTGTTGTGTACTTCGAGAACCGTCTAGTGGTTCCCAAGAACCAGCATCTACGGCAGCTGATCCTTAAGGAGGCTCATGAATCTCCTCTCACCATTCATCCCGGTAGTACTAAGATGTATCAGGACCTACGCCAGAGGTTCTGGTGGACTAGGATGAAGAGAGAAATTGCTCAGTATATTGCAAATTGCGACGTCTGTCGACGTGTAAAAGCAGAGCATCAACGGCCTGCTGGCACCCTTCAACCCTTAGCTATTCCTGAATGGAAATGGGATAAAATTAGTATGGATTTTATTACCGGTTTTCCCAGGACCAAGAGAGGGAATAATGCTATTTTCGTCGTGGTCGATCGTCTTTCCAAAGTAGCCCATTTCTTACCTGTTCGTGAGAGCATAACCGCTAGTCAGCTGGCAGATCTGTACATCTCCCGAATAGTGTCTCTCCATGGTGTTCCTTTGGAAATTAACTCGGATCGAGGAAGTCTTTTCACCTCTCGATTTTGGGAAAGTTTCCAAAATGCTATGGGAACCCGTCTCTCCTTTAGCACCGCTTTCCACCCTCAGTCGAGTGGTCAAGTGGAACGCGTCAATTAGATTCTAGAAGACATGCTCCGAGCCTCTGTTATCTCCTTCGGAATGGACTGGGAGAAGTGTCTTCCATTTGCCGAATTCGCTTACAACAACAGCTATCAATCTAGCTTGGGTAAAGCCCCTTTTGAAGTTCTCTATGGACGACGATGTCGAACACCCCTTAACTGGTCAGAGACCGGGGAAAGACAATTCTTTGGCCCGGATATGATTCAGGAAGCAGAAGAACAAGTTCGTATCGTTCGTGAAAAGTTGAAAACAGCCCAATCTCGCCAAAAGAGTCAATATGACCGAAAACATAGGGCTATGACTTTCGAGGTTGACGAGAAGGCTTATCTTCGGGTCACCCCTCTGAAGGGAACCCATCGTTTCGGTATCAAAGGCAAATTGGCTCCTCGTTACATTGGACCTTTTCGCATTCTTGCCAAACGAGGAGAAGTTGCCTACCAGTTGGAACTACCTCCGCACCTCTCCAGAGTTCACGATGTCTTCCACGTTTCTCAACTCAGGCGTTGCTTCTCGGATCCTATCCGTGAAGTGGACCACGAAACGCTTGATCTCCAGGATGATCTTACATATCGAGAGTACCCCATTCGTATCCTCGATCAAGCCGAACGTACCACGCGACGTCATAATATCAAGTTTCTCAAGGTTCAATGGTCGCATCATTCTGAGGATGAAGCAACTTGGGAAAGGGAGGATCGTCTTCGACTCGAGTATCCCGCCTTCTTCCCGGAGGAACCCAAATCTCGGGACGAGATTCTTTTGAGTGGGGGTGAGTTGTCACACCCTAGCTAGTCATGCATTAGAGTGTTGCATCATGTTTACTCATTCATCAGAAACTTGAAATGGGGATGACAGAACCCCCAGTCCCCTCTGAAACCAACTAGGGTTACTAAAATAATTTTTCAATGAACCTAAATTGCCCTTCTAAAATGCCCATCATTTTTGTCTTGGTTCAGAACCTCTGCCAAAAATGGTGCACATTTTCCTAGGCCATCCTAGGGTTTTTGAATTAAATCATAAATATTTGAATTTGGGCATTTAAAATAATATAAAATATTTAAATGCTCAAATATCTCCAAACTAAAATGTTTCATGTTGGAAATAATCCAACTATGGGCCAGGAATAGTTTGGTGATTTTTGAAGTTGCCTAGGTATTTTATTTAATTCAACAAAGTTGCAGATATATTAAATAAAACAGAAAACAGAAGAAAAAGGAAAAAACTTACCTGGGCTCCTCCCTGTGCGGCCCAGCCAGCTGGCCGGCCCAGCCAGCAACCGACCCAGCCCAGCACTGTAGCCCTCCGTCGTCTTCCTCCCCTCGCCCCGAAGCTGCTGCGTGCTCGCGCGCGCACGGCCGCGCGGCCACCTCCTGCTTGCCGACGACCTCCTGGCCGCGTGGACGACGCCCGCAGCCCGTCCCGATCCCCCCTGCTCTCTCTCACTCTCCCCGGCTCTTTCCTTCCTCTCCCTCGCTCTCTCTCTCACGGCCGAACACCACCGTCGCCGCCGTTCGCCACAGCAGCCATCTCCGGCCAGCCCTCGCTTCCCCGACTAGCTCAGAAGCTCCGCCACAACTCCCTCTTCCTCCCCACCGCTCCACGGGTCCCCGGAAGCCCTGCATCTCCGCCACGTCGCCGTTCCCCTCTTCGGCTCCGATCATCGTCGCCGTCGAATTCGTCGTCTCCGGCACGTCCCCGAGCCCGCTTCGACGCCCACTGCAACCGCGGTGATCTAAGCCACGGTTTCCCCCTCTTCTCCCCCTCCTTCCCTCACCATAGCCTCCTCCCCACCACGGCCGAACCTCCGCCGTCGCCGAGCTCGCCGTCGACGCAGCTCCGGTGACCATTTGGTCACCCCGGCGAGTCCAACGAGTTCGCAAGACCCCGTAGAGCATCCCTAGCGCCTCGCTTCGCTCGACTTCGAGCTCCAACCCCGTTCCCGTGCACGACCGAACCCCGGCGGCCGCAGCCGAGCTCGCCGCCGTCGACTCCGGCCACCCCGACCCCAACGGACTCCGCCAAGAGCTGCGGGTTGTCCTCAGCTCCACTCCGGTGGTCTCCGCAGTCCGTTTGGTGGCCGAAATGACCAAAACCACTTCCGCCGCCGCGTCGGGCTCGCCGGCGACTAAACGCCGGTAGCCGACTTTGACTTTGACCACGGGTGGGCCCTGGTTGACTCCCCTGAGTCAATGACAGGTGGGGCCCAGCCCTGTTAATTAAACAGGATTAGTTTTAATTAACTTTTAATTAAATTAATCACCCTGACATGCGGGACCCACTGTCAGGTTTGACCCAGACCTGTTCCGTTGACCTGCTGACGTCACACTGACGTCAGGCTGACGCAGTAATTGATTTTCTGGATTTAAATTAAATCAGGAAATTCCAGAATATTAATTAAACTTCAAAAATTCATAACTTTTATTCTGTAACTCCAAATTGGACAAATTATATATGAAAAATGATCAGAAAAATCCAATCTATCCATCTGTACTATTTTCATGCATGATCAAACAAGTTAAATTGATGTTTTAAGCAGAATAAGGAAAAGCACTTAAAGAGGCCATGTTTGAGTTTGAAATTTGAATCCTTGATTCAAATTTGTTCAAACCCCTCTGGTTTTAGTTGCATTAGCCCAACACACTCATATTGCCATGTTTCATGCATGCATCATATTGTTGCACATTGTTTGGTGATGCTTGTGTACCGATGTCCTTTGCGACAGGTTCTGTCTCCGAGGAGTACCGTGATTACCCTAACGAAGAATCATATCCGAGCATCGAACCATCAGGCAAGCAACCAACCATTTGATCATATCGATACAATCCCATGTTCTCGCTCCTGCTCTCTTTTACTACATTAAGACAACGCGATTCAAACTGCTGTGTGCTACGGTAGTTGAACCCATTTCCTCTGCATGACCTGTCATTGCCACAGTAACTAGATGAAACCCACTAGCATGTGTAGGAGTTGATTGAGCCATGTGTATGTGTTGTTCCTACCTTGCTATGCCTGCTATGCTTAGAGTCGTGTCAGGTCTGGTTCATCTGGGTGATGGGCTAGAGTGAAATGATTATGTCGGTAATGAGAGTGGTGTGGTGAATACGATTTGGTAAAGGTATCGATGAGAGGCCATGTAGGAGTACATGGTGGGTTGTTTCATTGAAGCCGACCTTAAGCACTGAGATCTGTATGTGTGATTTAAGATACAACTACTACCATGCATTGGGCCCTGAAATATGACCCCGCTCGACTTCTTATTCACCCTAGCTCTCTGTCCAGGAGTTGCAAGTAGTTTCTGGTGTTTGTAGCCTACTGGAGGCCGTGGACAGCGCTGACCGTAGGGGTGGGCTGTGATGCGGTAGGTACGTGGCCGGGTGTACCGAATACCCGTTAGGTATCTCGGGAACCCTGTTCACATCGTTCGGGGCCGTATGGGAAACCTCGGCCGGACTCCCTGCGGATGGAACCTGAATAGGCGATAAACCTGGACTAGAGGCTTAAGTGTTTAGGTAGGTCGTGGTCTACACCCACGTCGGCTTTCGCTTGAAGTCTGCCGAGCACATGTCGTGTGCAGACGCTAAGTGGTGGAAACATGTATGAAGAAGTACACCCCTGCATTGTTATCATGATCTATTCGAATAGCCGCGTCCGCGGTAAAGGACTACTTGGTTGCCTATACAGTTCATAGACAAGTAAATGGAAACCACTAAAAGCCTCAAGATAAGTGTGAGTGCCGAGGATGGCTCTTCCGTAGGAAGACGGAGGTGGATCCTCGGTAGTGTATTGAAGTGGTGAGTAGTGGACTCGTGTGCGCAAAACATTTCAAGTTGGAGTATCGTAGGATAGTCTAGCCAAGAGTCAAAGCTGGCTTGCTGCAATAACTCCACCAACCATTCTTGATACTATGCATGTATGTAGGATCTGATGTAAGTCTTGCTGAGTACCTTTGTACTCATGTTGCTATAATTTACATTTCTTTACAGAAGACGCTGCAACCCCTTCTGATGGGTTCTATGTAGACGTTGACATCAACGAGTAGGCTAAAGACCCAGGTGGTGACCCTGAGCTTGTGATGGACCACGTAGTATAGTTAGGCTTCCAAGCCTCTTTTATTTTACTAGTTGTCTGTACCCAGACAATGTACTTCCGCTGCTGGCTTGTATGACTGTATGACTTGTATGTTGGGTCGTGAGACCCGTACCTTTGTGAATGTTGTGTATGGCTCCCTGAGCCTTAAATAAAGTACTTGTGTCATAGAGTCATGTTGTGATGCTTCGTTGTATTTGCACATATCGAGCATATTGTGTGTATGATTGAAATGCTTGGTATGTGTGGGATCTGACTATCTAGTTGTTTATCTTTAGTAGCCTCTCTTACCGGGAAATGTCTCCTAGTGTTACCGCTGAGCCATGGTAGCTTGCTACTGCTCTGGAACACTTAGGCTGGCCGGCATGTGTCCTTCTTCGTTCCTGTGTCTGTCCCTTCGGGGAAATGTCACGCTTTGAGTACCGGAGTCCTGTTAGCCCGCTACAGCCCGGTTTACCGGAGTCCTGCTAGCCCAGTGCTACAGCCCGGACCCACTTGCTGATGACCGACACGTTCGAAGCTGGGTCATGGATGCCTGTCCCTGTAAGTCTGTGCCACTTTGGGTTTACGACTAGTCATGTCAGCCCGGGCTCCTTATCATATGGATGCTAGCGACACTATCATATACGTGAGCCAAAAGGCGCAAACGGTCCCGGGCAAAGGTAAGACGACACCCGTGGGGATACCGTGCGTGAGGCCGCAAAGTGATATGAGGTGTTACCGGCTAGATCGATGTGACATCGAGTCGGGGTCCTGACATTTGCCTTCTTGATACTATGCATGTATGTAGGATCTGATGTAAGTCTTGCTGAGTACCTTTGTACTCATGTTGCTATAATCTACATTTTTACAGAAGACGCTGCAACCCCTTCTGATGGGTTCTATGTAGACGTTGACATCAACGAGTAGGCTAAGACCCAGGTGGTGACCCTGAACTTGTGGAGGACCACGTAGTATAGCTAGGCTTTCCAAGCCTCTTTTATTTTACTAGTTGTCTGTACTCAGACAAGTTACTTCCGCTGCTGGTTTGTATGACTGTATGACTTGTATGTGGGGTCGTGAGACCCGTACCTTTGTGTATGTTATGTATGGCTCACTGAGCCTTAAATAAAGTACTTGTGTCATAGAGTCATGTTGTGATGCTTCGTTGTATTTGCACATATCGAGCATATTGTGTGTATGATTGAAATGATTGGTATGTGTGGGATCTGACTACCTAGTTGTTTATCTTTAGTAGCCTCTCTTACCGGGAAATGTCTCCTAGTGTTACCGCTGAGCCATGGTAGCTTGCTACTGCTCTGGAACACTTAGGCTGGCCGGCATGTGTCCTTCTTCGTTCCTGTGTCTGTCCCTTCGGGGAAATGTCACGCTTTGAGTACCGGAGTCCTGTTAGCCCGCTACAGCCCGGTTTACCGGAGTCCTGCTAGCCCAGTGCTACAGCCCGGACCCACTTGCTGATGACCGACACGTTCGAAGCTGGGTCATGGATGCCTGTCCCTGTAAGTCTGTGCCACTTTGGGTTTACGACTAGTCATGTCAGCCCGGGCTCTTTATCATATGGATGCTAGCGACACTATCATATACGTGAGCCAAAAGGCGCAAACGGTCCCGGGAAAAGGTAAGACGACACCCGTGGGGATACCGTGCGTGAGGCCGCAAAGTGATATGAGGTGTTACCAGCTAGATCGATGTGACATCGAGTCGGGGTCCTGACATGTTCGACCGGCCACGTCCGAAACGGGATCCTGTTCATCGGCAGGGGTCCGGCGTACCGCAAAACGGAGGAAACGGACCTCCTACGGTCGAAACGGGGGTCCTGTTGATCGGGAGGGGTGTGGCGTACCGCAAAACGGACGAAACAGACTTGTGTTGGAGAGCTACGGTCGAAACGGGGGTCCTGTTCATCGGGAGGGGTGTGGCTTACCGCAAAACGGGACTCCACGGGATACTGTTCATCTCCACCGTCGACCCCTCCAGCCTTCACGAGCTACTGTTCATCCACCGTTGACCTCCTCCAGCCTCCACCTACGACTGTTCATCCACGGGCTCCTGTTCATCCAGCCTCCACCGCGCGCTACTCCACCGGCTACTGTTCAACCAGCCCTCTCCACGGGCTCCTATTCAACCACCCCTCCACGGGCTACTATTCATCCTGCCCTCCACCGTCTACTGTTCATCCTGCCCTCCACGGGGTGGTCCTATTCATCCAGCCCTCCACGGGGTCCTGTTCATCCAGCCCCAACCGGCTTGATCGATCGGGGTCCTGTTCATCCAGAGGCAACAC